>NW_019671924.1:326045-397344 GCF_002708625.1 Rhizopus microsporus ATCC 52813 | reverse complement strand
TTTTTTTTACTTTATCAACCCATCTATTAAAGACAAACAACGTTATTCATCAAGCACGTTAAACGATAGAAGAAGCTGACTTGTTATATACACCTATATTAGAAACTCACGACAGCAAGGCTTGTATGAGATGCATGAATGCTTTACAACAGATGGTGAAGATGTATTGGACTCAAAGGCAGCAGATGACTTGAGCGTTACCAGTGATCTTTCATACACTATGGGTGAGCCCATCACAGATGACATATTACTATTCGAAAGCGCAGAAACGCCCATAAACGTTGTAGACTGTAAAAGATTTACTGTCGATCTTTTTCAGGAAACGTCCGGCTGTGTTGATGCAAGAGGTTATCAGAAAAGATGCAGTATTATCAAGAAACTAATAGATGATTATTACTATTTGCATGGAGGGTATCCAGAAGCAATGCAGTAGTATATAGGATTAATTAAAAGGGACAACTTGGAGGCTATGAAAGCAGTTGGCTGGATGCACTTACTTGGTGAAGGTGTCATCATGAACAAGGATAAAGCGACCCAGTTTTTCCAACAAGATGCTGGGAAGAATGGCCTTGACTCTGTATATATACTTCAGTTGGTAGATCAACATAACAATAGCTATAAGATGAAACTTGGCAACGCTGTAGAGCAGTATTCGCAAGATAGTGCTGAGGATAAAATGAACGATATAGGCTGTACATATTGTTTTGAATAAAATTATGAGGAAGCGAGGCAGTGGCATCTAAAGGCTTGTAAGAAAAATCATAATGAATCTATGGTTGATATGCATATGCATGATTTTGGTGCAAGCAAAAGTTATGCAGAAGTTGTTTTATGGTACAAGAAAGCTATAGAAGAGGGTAATAGTGCTATCATGAGCAACATAAGGAACCTTTACTGTAATGGAGAATACCTAAGCCAAATCTATGAGACAGCCATGCAATAGTATCGATATGCTGCTATAAGAGGAAATGTAGATGCAATGTTCAATATGGGTTAAATATATCATCATGTAAAACCCAACTATGAAAAGGCAGTGATATGGACAAGATAGCAGCTAGAAGAGGTTATGCCAATTCTATGTGTAATGTATTTTTCTGAAGAATACAAAACACAATATTATAGGAAAGCGTTAAAGTGGTATAAAAAAACTGTTCGTAATAACTGCAATAATTCCATTTACATTATCGGACGTATGTATCACGTGGTGAAGCTGCATCCATCACCAACAGCAGAGACAAGAGTTTGAATTATAGTTACAAAAAGGCAATGGCGTGCTACCTGAAAGCGGCTAAAACAGGTAGTTCTAGTGAAAATTATCACGCTATCGATAACGTTATTTGTAGACAACAGGTGCATAAAGTAGTAGAGAATGGTTGGACAAGAGCGATTCACTAGTTTAAACTGGCTGCTGAGAAGGGCAACCGCGATGCAATGTTCAGCATTAGCTGTATACATCGAGATGGCAAAGGTGTAGATAACAAGATATCAATGGACTGGTTTAACAAGGTGGCAGAAAGAGGCAACATCAATGCAATGTTTAGCCTTGTCTGTATATACAAGTATATGAAAAAAGACGAGGAAAGCGCTACCGACTGGCTTAAGCTAGCTGCTGATAGAATCAGCGGGTGGAATATGAATCGCTTCGGCTGTCTCTATCGGGATGGTGATGGTGCCGTGAAGAATAATGAAAAGGCAATGGAATGGTTTTTAAAGCTTATGAAAAGGGCAATGCTAACGCTATATATCATTGGTGGGATGTATCGAGATGGTAAAGCCGTAAAGAAGGACTATGAAACTGCAATGGATTGGTTTTTAGAAGCTGCCAAAGAGGGTAGCAGCTGCGCTATGTACAGTATTTGCTGCATGTATCGAAATGGTAAATCTGTGGATGGAGATAATATAGTAGCTATGAAGTGGTCCCAGGATGTTTCTGAGAGGGATAATAGTAACTCTATGAACAACATTGGATGCATGTACCGAGATGGCAACTCAGAAATAAAACTAACCGAAGACAACAATCTTGGCACCATGGGCGATATAGAAAACTTATACCGTTGCGATACTGACACAAATTAAGAATGTGATCAGAATATAGCTGACAACTACGATATTTATGATAATGATGTTGATGAGAAGCTAACCCTGGTTGATGTTGGTGGTACAAAGTCTAAGATGCAAGCTATTTTTTGAATAAATACGTTGAAAGTCTATTTTTATTGTATCCTTTTAGTTAGAAATTAAGATTTACCCCAACGGATTAAAAGAGCATTTTGGGAATTTTCATACCGGAGATAATTGGGTCAAGACAGCCGTATTTTATAAACACAATTCCTAGTGTTCTAAAGAAGAATGCCCCTCATCAAAGTGAAGCATAAATAACTTTTTAATCCATGTGAAAAAAGGAGACAGTATGCATAAATGGATTTTTTATTGTATTTAAAGGGAAGGGGGGACATAAATCACAATAAACATATATTCATAATAACAGAGTGTGGGGAAGTATATATATAATATAAACAAAGGAAATGGACAGGGGGGGAGTATATAAACTTAGACAGGAACTGTCTTGGGATGATTATCTGTATTTGACATAGAGAATTGTTCTGGACGATATATAACTAATTGTTGCTGATCATCACCTGTGATAGGAGGAGATGGTGTTTGCTTCCAACTATATACATCATTGTTATTATTATTATTTTTCTTAATGAGTGGATAGGTTTGTTTTTTGAGTATTTTGGGGAGAACCTTCAACATGCTGTAGAAGGAACTACTCTTTTTTTTGTTGGATGTAGTTTGAGCTGCTTCAATCAAGGTAGATGCAGACAATGAACGACGGTGTTGTAGCTTAGATTGTTCAGAGTTTATACCTAGTTCTTGTTCAATTGCTTTGACAGTGCTCTAATTAAGGATACGTGTTACAACATTCATATGTATCGTACTATATTTATATATCTGAGCGTGTGTGTGTACCTGTATACTGCCTAATATATCCTCGGATCGTACAGTGTCGTAGCAAGAGGGTCGATCCGTACCAGATAGCACAAAACCTTGTTCAATGTCTCGCTATGTTTTCAATGTAAGTGTTTGTTTCATGAGTATATAGAATGAATAAAACATACATCATAGATACTGTCGATAATACTAATGTTATCATATTCGTCAATCACTTCTTCTTCTTGTACTGACTCATCTTCTATAACAACAATGAATGATAAATATACAGAAATTATTAAAGAATATAAACCTACGACAAACTTGGGTAACAAGGTAATGCAATTCCTGTTTGAGACCGAATATGATTTCATCTTTTTCGCTCAGTCTATGAACGTATTCTTCTTCAATGGCCATGATTTCATTTTCAAACTGTGATCGCACTGTTTCAAACCGCTCTAAATATATACAAAAAAGTCAGCAACATTCTATAATCTAACTTGAATTTCGTATGTACCGCAGTAGTATTCCTTCATGGCCTCTGCTTCTAGTGCTCTAGTTCTCCACTTGTCAATGACTTCTTTTAGAGCAGCGATTTCAGACTAAAGTAGGGGAATGAATTTTTTTCATTTCTTCCCATCAATCATGTGTGTTACCTCTTTGGTCAATAATGCATTGACCAAGCTTTCATCTTTCTTTTTTCTTAAACAACCAAGTTGGCCGGCTGATTCACTATCGATTTGCTGCTCTTCAATTGTAGAAGGTTGTAAACTGTAGGTTGGACTCATTGTAACTTTTCAAAAAACCAAGATAATATTTGCCACTTGGTTTATATTTGTATCAACTGTGGGTCCGAACACGCTCAAACAAGCAAAGATAGAAAGAGAGGGAGAGAGAGAAAAAGAGAAAGAAAGAAGGGGAAAAAAAAGGAAAACGCCTATATATGGCGTAGGATATTTGTTGTACACACGTTTTTTTCTTAAAATAAGGAGACAAAAAGTTCATTTAATTTTAAAGCTCAAAAGTAGAACTGTGCCATGAATAATAAAAAAGAGAGGTAATTTTTTATTTATTTTTAAATAGTAATTATACACGCACGGACAATGTTATATTTACACAATTTAGTGGTTTAAGGCTCTTGGTTGTGTTTCTTGGTTTTGAGCTTGCTTCTGGGGGTTTTTACCAGCGTTTCTTGGTACATTGGCTTGGAAGGCAGCTGTATGGTTATGCAAGTCTTGTTGACGTCGTTGATCAAGGTCAATCTTGTCGAGACGATCCTTTTCCTTCTTCTCATCACTTTCATCATGAGATTTTTCTTCCAAGTGAGTGCGGTTAGGATTAGGCTGACTGATTCTCATGCCACCGGCTCTTTCGGCAGGAGGATGGGGGAAGTTTTCTAAATTGGAGGGCGTGTTTACGTTGTTTGGCATCTTGTTTTATAATAAAGTATTGAGCAAAAAGAAAGAAAAACTCGCTCTTTTTATAATATATCGTTCGCTGCATAACTGAAGCAATAACCCTAGTCTATAATATCATCATGACATATTGTTGTTGAATTGACATTTTGCGGTAAATCAAAACGATGACTAAACGTCATGGATAAGCCCACTGAGGGAAAACGATAATTTATTTTAGTATTTCCTTTTATAGAAATGATCACTTTAGTTAATCAATATGGAGACTCACCCACGTTTTTACAAACAATATGTTAAAAATTAACAGCTGATATATGCATTATTTCCGGAGAGAGACAGAGAGAGAGAGGTCAATAGTTCCATTGTCACCCCAGTTCTGAAGATGAATTCATTATAACACAATATGGTTCAGGGATCGAATGGGTTTATTAATCACTACTATTACATTTCTTTCTTTCTTTTTTGCCTTTGGTTCAAATGAAGAGGGCGTTTCATACTTGTAACATTAAAACGGATTCGTTTGGTCAGGGCGGACATTCTATTCTTTAAACAAAATGGCCAGATGGCGCTCATTAAATGTACAAAAAAGTATACCAAGATATGTCAATGCTATGTCAGGATTTGATAAAAGATAATACACAACAATAAGAATTTATCTTAAAAAGGAAAGGAATAACAAGACATTGTCAAATTGCCACAGCAGTTCCAACGTGGCAATAGTAGCAACAGGAGCTTACGTGTATTTGATCTGTTTACTAAATTTTTTTTACACTCTGAAGAGATACATGTAACTGAACAAGATCAACTATCGGAACTAAGTCGTTTTCCCACACAATTATTTTCGTTTTTAACCTCTTTATTGTGCCTAAATCTCAAATACTTTTCCAAAAAGGCAGTGTGTGCATAAGGGTATGTTCGTGAGCACACAAAGGTTGACAAATCCATATGGATGTCTGAGATGATTTTATACTTGGCGACATTGAATAAAAGAAGCAATACTAACCTTGTAATAGTTTTTTTTTTAAAAACTTAAACGTTAATAGTGTGTTCCTTTTTAAACACACACAAGTATTATTTCAACAAACACCACATTGCTTCTCATCTTGCAACTTTTCTATTCTCTCTATTTCTGAAATTATAGGCGTCATTTTAAAATGACCTCTGCTAATGGATTTAACAGCCCTGTATCTGAACTTCAAGTAACTGATATTGCACACTACAAGAAAGGGATTGAGAGCCACGTTGTTAAGTATAGTGTTGAGTGGACTATAAAGAAGGCAATGATAAATACCACGGATCTAGAGTCATATGCAGTTGGAGGTAGACCACTTGCTGATTATCTTTGAAGAAGTCTGTATGAGTATCATCACGCTGGAAGCAAGCGACATGTTATGGCCTTGCAAAGAAGCTTGCAAAATCAAAGAAGTGGTGGATAGCCATGATCACGTACTCGAACTTAAATCCAGAACTCAGGCAGGAGTACAAGTCTATTACGACTTGATTCCCTCACCTAAAGTGTATTACCCCTTTTTATTCTTACAATGTGTCGGCGTTTTAGCAGCCGTATATACAAAGTAAGTGACACTACAGTTGCTCATTGACTTTAAACATGCTGATACACTAATTTTTGTAGGATATTCAACTTTAGTAAAAGCTACAAGCATCGGGAGAATAGAGAATATATGTATTTCAACTTTTTAAGTTGATATTATCATCGAGCCTGTAGCATTGGTTCACGTAGCCATGTTCATATTATTAAAATGTACCACTTCAACAAAAATATAGCTGATATGAAAAAAGAAGTTTTAAAGCAATTTATAACAAATTAATTTCAGAAAACTGTAACTTCACCTGCAGCAGCAGTCATTATTATAGAAGAATAATAAATATTAAAATGTAGCTTATAGTACTATAGAGTGCACTAAAGAATGCTTTGAAGAGGAACAAATTGAATTTATAGTGTAAAGAAAAAGCTCACATACTATTTGTTGCACAAAACACCCAAAATGGAAATGCGTCAAATGAACTTCATGAAACGAGATTCAAATCACCACATCAAAAATTAGTATAAATAACCTCTGGTTATTCTCTCTGTTTACTTGAATTTACTTACTTTTTACTTTTTTCTATTTTATTTTTATCAATAAATCTTATTCTGTGCCTAAAGTAAACCTTTGATACTTATATCTCAAGTAAATACGAGTTCCTTGAAGCAATTATAAATTCATTGTATCTCTACAAGTTTATCACGAGAAACTATTATCTTACAATATTATTTGATCTTAGAAGAAGGTACAGTGGCCACATAGTAGCACATTATTAATATATTCAACCAACAACTCTTTAAATCAATTAAACCAACCCAAACTTTAAATCAGACTATATACAGAACCAAAATTTACAATAGTGCTCAACGAGCAAATTTTTCTAAGAAAAGGAAGAAAATGCATTGATTTAGGTAGTCATGTTAATATGCAATTGGTTGACAGCATTTATACTTGCGTATAACGATCAATTCCCTTTTTGTCATGAATCTCTTTATTTCTATTTTCATAAAATAATTACAAAAGGTCTTATTCCACCTTGTCGTATTCTTATGTTTTTGAGGTAAAAATATTAGCTTGATAACATCATCACACCCATGGTTAGTTATTTAATTGTTTAAATTTCTACTATTAGGATTTCGTCAATGATACCATTGATGATGATTGTGCGCGAATGCAGCTGTTGTGTTTATGAAAGTCGCTGCACGAAGCAGAAAAAGACGTCATCCACGCCATTGTGGATTTGTAAATGCTTCATTTTAATGACGTCTTTTTATCTTACTCAAAATGCAGTCTGAATAGGATACCATCAATCCACGATTGTGCGTTGAACAACCTTTCCGAGGCCCATTTAACAGCGAGCTTCGTCCACCTGATGATGAACAGCCTTTTCTCCACAAAAGATCCAATGAACAACGCCCATTGGTATGCTTACCTCTCGTAATGTACGTTAACTGTTGCTCAATTATTTATTATTATTTTTTTGTATAGCTCCAATCTGGTTCCAGACGAGCAGTCAGAAAACAACGTAAATCGGCCAAATTACAAAGTCGATGTATATCAAGTTTACAAGTGCTTGCATACTAACGTTTACGGAAAGAACAAGGCAAGTAAGCCTATCATGTCTCCACAGTTGGCAAATGATTTCTGCCGTATTGCGATCTTCTGTAAAGATGCCCTTGACGAACAAAAGTTTACCATACAATTGGATTTCAAGTCACTGGTAAGCTTCTAAGCAAATATTATTGATCAAAACTCATTGATTTACCGTCAGATTAAGGTACGTCTGTCGCATGGTATGCTTTGCATATGATGTCAGATCAGCATCCTTTGACATCCCATTGAAGAAATGCGAGCTGCTCAGCTTGATTGGCCATCTGGATGATATGCTGCTTGTCTCAAAAATTCATGAGGCGATTTGCAGTGCAACAAGAGAAGATCAAGACTAACTTGGTTGTCCCACTCACTCCGTCTAGTATACATGAGAGTTCACGCAGCCAAGATAAAGCACATTACGCTGACTGTTTTGCCATCGTTCAGTTTTGTTACACGTGTTTTCCCAACTTTTTGTTACCCTCCAATAAAATACATCATCTTTATTATGCATTATAATTATATTGGTGTAAGGAGAAAGAAAAGGCAGTGCGAAATATTTCGCTCAACAATGCCAATATTGCAATAATAATAATGGCTTAATGCGTCGCTTGAGCAATTCATGGTGAACTTTTTTTTGCGTGGTAAAGGAGGCTTTTTATTAATTTATTTAATGTATGAATCTTTCAAATTGGCTACAGGGCAGCTTTTAAACCTGAAAACGTCGTCATTGACTTTTTTGAAAGGGAAAATACCTTTGCTGTATTAACTCTGCACAATGTACTAAAAATGGAAATTCCCTTTTTCGCCCCTCTTTTTCTTTACAAACAAAAATTCACATGGGAAGTAATCAGTTTTCCATAAAAGAAATAATTTTTCTGACTCAGTTTAGCCCTTTTCTTGCTTTATAATAAAAATGTCCAAACAAACCCAGAACGATGACTCTGATATTGATGACTTGTTAGACGGTAAGAAAGAGTGAGTACGTGCTTATAGCAGAAGTGCTTATCCATAAAAAGATGTCTTGGATACCATGAACCAACCACCACCCTCGGTACCAAAAAAGACAACTGTTACTGAAGTAAAAGAAGAAGAAAAAGAAGATCTCGATGATGTATTGGACAATGACGAATTTGCCAGACAATTAGCTGCTGGAATGGAAAATCTAATGGGCCAATTTGGCCAAGAGGATGACATGAAGGAAGCCTTTGAAAAAGTGTGGGCTTCTTTTGATAATAGCAATACCCCTGATAAAACAAGAGAAGCAGCCACCTCATCGTCCAAGACACCACAAAGTTTCCAAGAGGCTATTGGAAAAACAATGAACAAGCTGAAGGATAGTTCAAAGGAAATTGATGTAAGTGTGTGTATGTGTGCGTGCTTTCATTTGATTCATATTTCATATATTATTAGTCGACTATCGCAGAGGACTCGGAAGATGCGTTTATGGCCGAACTGATGAAGCAGATGGAATCATTAGCTGATAACGGTGAATTTGAAAATGTGTTGGAAGGAATGATGAGCCAGTTGATGTCAAAGGAACTGCTATATGAACCAATGAAAGATCTGGCACAAAAGTATCCCGACTGGTTAGAGAAAAACAAGGACAAGACAGACAGTAAAGAATATGAAAAGTATAAAGAACAATACAGTATATGTCAAAACATTGTCGCGACCTATGAATTACCAGATTTTGATGAAAAGAACGAAGCACAAGCAAAGAAAATTATGGACTTGATGACAAAGATGCAGGATTTAGGTCAACCACCAGCAGAATTACTAGATGAAATGGCTCCAGGAATGAACTTTGGTGATCCTAATGCTGTCCCAGATATAAAAGATTTAGAAAACTGTAATATCATGTAATAGCAAAACTCTTTATTGCTAAATAAAATGCACCAGCATAGATTTATGCTTTGGAAATGTCGCGACTCAATAGAGACTTCTTTATCCAATCTAAGAGAACAAGAGTCCTGTTGCGGAACGAGAAGAGGTTCGAAAGGTAGGCAGAGCGCCAAAAGACAAAAGTAGCTACGTGTATGTGTTAGGTCAATGAGAATTTCAAGTACAAAAATAGCATACCTGCTCCTCCAGATGCCAGATGTCCGAGTGGCCCCAAAGGTAAATCAGCAATAGCCTTTTCAGATCCGACATAGCTACAATAATCATATTAATATTTATGTGTACGTGCTTTGATTTTACTTGATTACCATAAGGATCCATGGTGTGTGTATTGGAAAGGCTTGATCTCCTTAATATAATCCAATTTCTTTTGAATCTTTTCCTTTTCCTTTTCATCCTGCGCCTTCTTCAGCTGAGCCTCAAGCGCATCACGGATGAACATTTGCTTAAACTGGTGCGCAAGATACTTTCCTTGTTGAGAGGCTACTTGACCTGTTGGTGCATATTGTGTATGAGTGGCGTCGCCAAAAGCATAAATATCCTCACAGCCCTTCAGTTTCAACCAGTCGTCAACAGCGAGGCCTTTCTTGGCCGTTTGTTCCTCGGGAAACTGTTCCTTAAGCTTTTGAACTAAGGCTGCGGTCGTGTTTCCTGTAGCCCAAACCAAGAGACCATAGGGCATTGTGCCGGCGGAGTCATCTGCCTTCTTTATCACAATTTCTTTTGGACGAACCTCTTTGACTTGTGTTTTGGTATGAATAGTGATATGCTGCTTTTGAAAGTTTTTCTCTGTATACTCAATCAACTGTTTCGAAAACTGAGGTAGTACATTGGGAAGCGCTTCTATCAACGAAATCTTGATCTTGTCAGCCAAATCAGGATACCAGGTGCGCAGATCATCCACAAGGAAATCATGGAGCTCGGCTGCGTATTCGATTCCCGTGGCTCCTCCTCCGACAACGACCATATGAAGCAGGCGGGTTACTTCTTCAGGAGATTGGTTGGGCAGTGCGGCATTTTCAATGCAGTCCATCAATTTGTTGTGAATTTTGCGTGCGTCTTTAGCTTCCTTCAAGAAACAGCCATACTTATCTACACCCGGTACGCCAAAAGTCGAATTACGAGCACCGACGCCAATCACCAAGTAGTCATAAGTCAGTGATTTGACAGGATGGTGGTCCTTTTCAGGCGTATGATCTGCCAAAAAAAGTGTAAATAAATAAATAAAAATCAAAAGAACAAAAACTCACCTTCAATGGTAATCGTCTTTGATACTGGGTCAACTGCAGTACATTCAGCTTCAAATACCTGGACAGCTCTTTTCTTATGACGCGTAATAAATCGGATGGGCTCAATAATTGACTTCATATTCACTGTGCCAACTGTACTGCTTGGTAAGAGTGGAGTAAATAAAAAATAGTTACGAGGTGATACGACCACCTATCATTTACCAGTGTTATAGACTGCCTCTCTATTTATATTGCGAGTTATATATACCAAATTATAATATCTTGTGTCGAGTTTCTTTATAAACGACGTCGATGCCCATCCACTTCCTAGAACAACCACCGTTTTCTTATCGGGATCCATGGGCGCTTGTACACGAGGATGACGCCAAGCATAAGCTCCTATACCCATGGTATAAGTAAGTTGTGTAGAATTGATGGGGGAACGTACCGTACACGCCATAGGACGCTGCGGCAAGAATGCCGTATTTGACTGCGGATGATATAAGTGCCCATTGTGGAAGATGAGTAGGAGATGTGGTACTAAACTGTTTCGTGATAGGAAGTAACAGTGGTTGTTTTACTGCTTTGATTGAGTGCCGCGCCGCCGTTGTATCTGTAAGAAAAGAGAAAAGCTAGCGTTTGAGTCAAGTGAACGCCGGAAGCATGCATGTATCATCACTTACTTCGAATGGATTGCATTTGTGTATTAAAAATAAATGAGAGAGAAAGCGAAAAAAGTGTTGGTTATGATCTAACAGTGATTTAACAATAATATGAAAAATCCATGTAAGTCAACCATACCTAATTTGGGAATGCACGCAATACAAGATGCGCGCCAATGAACAATGCCTTGTGTATTGAAAGGGGAGAAGATTAAGCCATGCTTTATCATTCTGGAATGTATGTTTTATTATTTTCATACAAGATATGCTTTTTTTTATACATGATTTTTATTTTGAATAAATAGACTTGTTAAAAAAATTTACTTTTACGGTTTGGTTCAAAAGTAGAGTCATATTCATTTGCCTTTGCTTGGAGATTAACAGATGATCCGTAAAGGTGCACCTTGGAGTCTTGAAGCACACCAACACGCATACTTGAAAGCAGGTTACGTGCAGCATTTGAGTGATTATAGATACCGCCATTAAAGGACTTGGTCATATCTTTGCCAATGCCAAACTCCAAGTATTTGCATCCACCAGGGTGATCAAAGTTTTCTACATCGTAAATCATGCCGTCAAGGATCACCCATCTCTTGTTTTGTGTGGCCACCATGTCATGAACCTCCTGTATACTGTAGACTGGAAGATCCTTGAGCTGTGAGCCAAACTTGAGCTTACTCTTGAGTGCGTTGACTTTCTTTTCCATCATTTGTACACGTCCCTTTTCGATTTCGTTACTTGGGAACGTCTTTAAACCATATGTCAAGCCGAAGAAATTGAGGGTCCTGATAAACCATTTGGTGGGATCATACTGGTACCAGAGGATAGCGTTTCGGTAGTCTTGGGGGAACTCGTGGTGAAAGTTGTGGTATCCTTCGCCACAAGTAACAAGAGCTGTAATCCATGAGTTCTTGGGTGTATGATAATCGTCATAGGGAGTGTCACCAATATAATGAGCAAGCGAATTGACACAGAAGGTAGCATGATGAACAAAGACAAGTCGACAGAGACCAGCAAAGACCAGGCCTCCCTTGAAATCGCCCCAGCCGAAACCAGCGACAAGTGCAGGGAAAAGGAAAGCCATGGTGGTTGCAAAGTAAAGGTAGTAGCGGTGTTGAAATTGGACAAGAGGATCAGACCTAAGATCGGCCGTATCAGCATAGCCTATTCTATTCTTGGGTCTATTGACAAGCATCCAACCGATGTGAGAAAAGAAGAAGCCACGCGGAGCAGCATAAGGGTCCTTATCAGAGTCAGTCCAGCGGTGATGTGCACGGTGTCCTCGAGACCACCATTGAATAGAGCCTTCAAATGCGCCAGAACCAGCCAAGCAGAGAAAGATTTGCGTTAATTTTGTACAATTGTAGGATCTGTGAGCCCAATAACGGTGATAGCCAGCAGTGATGCCAAGTGCAGTAATAAAATAGTAGAGAATGGACCAGTAGAATGTTTTAGTCTGTAGGGGTGTGTGTAGAGCAGAGTAGATGGCAAGTAAAGGTGTAGATGTCAACAAGATGGTTTGAAACCAATTGACATGCTTGGTAAAGTTGCGTAGTGTCGTTGGTTCATCGAATAGTGGAGGGAGATTAGGGTTTGCCATAGGTGGCTGTCGATTTTCGGTTTCTGTATAAGCATACGGGGGGAACTTCTCCTCTACGACAACTTGTGTTTGGGTTACAGACATGGTTGATAATGAAAGAAAGGTGCCATGAATGAAGAGTTGTCTTTATATATATGGCCAGATCCAAAAAAAAGGAACTGATTCTTTATCGATAAGGCATAATACAGTTGTTGAGCTACACTCTGGGGAAAGGGGGGATAACCTATTACTGGGGCCTGCTCTATAAATGTTTCTAATCTGAAGCTTGGCAGGTGCTCGTAAAAAAATCTATAGTATTAGAATGAATGGAACTTGATGATTTTTTATCAAAGGAATGGATTCAAAATACACTCACATGCTCTTATTCTACATATCTAACCTGCTTGCTTTTCCCTCTTTATTCTTCTTTTTGTTTTGCTATTTCTTGCATTGATAAGCCAGAGAGGGCAAAAGGGCAAACTTTGGGGGCGGAAAATGAAATCAGATGATATTTTACAGCCTTAAATGAAAGAATGGCAGTTGCTTAGAATTTGCTTTACATATGCTTATCATATGCAAATGTAAGATGCATTCAAAAAAAATGAATGCTGAATAGATCGCAAAGCCCTTTGTTGTAATAAACATTTATGAGATATGAATAGGTTTTCTATTTTTTTAATTTTGTGGTGCGATTTTTATTCACTTTTGAAGTAACGATTGATGTTACTTTTGTCCCCCATTTACCCTTTTTGATAAACTTGACACTCCCCCTTTTTTACCGCTCATATATTTTCAATGTAATATACATCAATGATACCACTGTTGTTGTTTGTCATTCCTGGCAAGATTTAATAGTTTATTTTTGGCGTTTTGTAATGAGTCATTCATAAATTCTACTTTTTCATCTACAAATCATAAAAAAAAGGGCGACATGCAAATGCAAAGATGATTTCTATTGTTGCTTGGTCAATCTCAAGTATTGATCGACCTGCTACCCTTTTTTGTTTTAAACCAATTTATCATAATGATAATTAGCAGCCAATTCTTGTTCTCTATTTTTGTGTTTGCTTATGACGTTTGATAAAGTAAATACATCATCATTAAAAAGAAAGTGATGCACCTTGATCTTAATAAAAACTGATACTTACGCTTTTTTTGTTCGATTGAACGCAATTGATTATTGTTCGTTTTCTTTTTTTTTTCCAGGAAACTGGGATCATCCACTAAATTAAGGTGACATCTATTTAATTTGAGTGTACGATTACAAAGACATGGAGTATACACTTGATTTCCAAAAAAGGAAAATATGACTGCTTGATTTCTTCAAACCCTCATCAGTATGAAGTCATAACGTCGTTTTGCATGAAAAAGAGGCAAGGTGTTTCTGGAAAGATAAAAGATATATATAACTCTTATTCTTTTTCTCTTTTTTCTTTTCCTTTTGATAATCTATATACTCTTATTATAATGAAAGCCAAGTTTTTATCTCTCTCTCTTGCTTACGCTGTATGTCTCGTTTTGCTTGCTACTGAAACACAAGCTAAAGGTAAGGGTCACATTGACGTGTATCGAGTCGAGTATTTATTATAATTAGCCAAAGAAACAAGATCAGTTGATGACCTTAGCAGCTGGACTAAAGACCAAGTCCAAGCTTACCTTGACAAATATCAAATCGTCTATGATAAAAACGCAAATGATGATACTCTCTTAACTACTGTCAAAAAGTATCGTGACGCTGCTATGGCCAACGCCAATATCTTTATCAACAATCAGTCTGATGTTGTCAACAGGTTGATTGATGCTGCTAAGATCAAGCTGACGAGCAGCTACAAGTTATCAAGTGAGAACGCTAATGACTTGATCAATGATATTCAGCACAGCTTGAAGCAATTGGAGCTCAGTGGAGCCTTAACTCGTGACAAGGTCAAGCATTCTCTTGATAAATTGCAACACAAGGCTGTCAAGCAAAAGATCATCACTGAATCCCAGTTCAAGGAACTGGCCAAGGATATTGAAGACAGTTTTTATAGTCCTACCTGGTATCAACGTCTCCTCAACTGGGCTCCTTCAACTTCGGATGTCTTTCCCGATGACTCTTATCATACATGGCTCAAGTCTACCATCACAAACCGCTTACAGGAAAACAAGGAATTGACAAAAGAACAGATTGCTGGCGTTGTTGATACTCTGAAGAATGCCATCTCATCCGCTTCTTCTTCTGCTTCGGATCTGTCCAAGTTAGGTGACGCTAAGTGGTGGCAAAAGTTGGGTAATGACCTCGAAAAGAATGCCAAGTTAAAACAGAACCAAGTCGAAAGCGTGATTGATTCACTTCGTGATGAAGTCACTGCTTACAAGATCTTTGCTATGGATTACGCTAGCGAAACATCCGAACAAACCCAGCATGTCTTTGCCCGCGCCGGTCAATACCTCAAAGACACAGGCAACACCATCTATGAAAAGGTCGTGCATCCTCTGAAATCTAACTCTGCAGCTGCTAGTGCCTCAGTTAGTAGTGCTGCCTCTGTTGCTTCTGAAGCTGCTACTTCAGCTACAGATGCTGCTGCTGAATCTGCCTCCATCTTGCGTGCCAAAGCAACAGAGAGTGTCAATGACGCACAAAATTCGTTTGGTCACTACTGGCGTCAAAAGGAACTTGATAGTTACAGAAAACTTGGATATACCGAGGCCCATATCGAATGGATTCAAAATTATCTTTCCAAGACATTCATGGATAAGAAGAACTTGACCAAAGATACAATCTATAATGCTATTCGTACCATTCGTCAGTACTTGGTTCAAGCCAAAGTACAAACAGCTGCTCATATTGATGCTCAATTAAAGTCACTTGAGGAGCTTATTGAATATTGGAGAAGACACGCCGTTCGCGATGAATTGTAAATAAGTTTACTATATAGCTTCATACTTCCCCTCGGACAAACAAACAAAAAAAAACTCTTCTTTACACTAATACAATGCATTATCATTCATATTGAAATAAAGTTTTTTTATTAAAAAAAAATGCTCTTACAATGATAAAATGCTTATCGCATGAAATCTTTACAGCCTGTTTAAATTATTCTAGTCTTCTCGCACGACTTGTCTAATACACAATGACGACTCTTTTATGATGACATGGTACGGTATTATTAAACAGATAATGCCTCCAAAGCAAGTTTGTTTCACTTTAAAGAAATGCATACATAATTTAGGTGTAGATCAACGTCACTCTAATTAAAGATTGCGTTAGAGACTGTCATGGTTAAAACAGAAAGAATTGATCAGCCGCGCAGCAGTGGGCGATCAAGCAAAATTTTATTATGGTATAAGGGACGTTGCCGAGCCTAAACAGCAACCATGGTTTCTTTATGGTTATCAAGTAGAGCACCAATGCTTCCACCACTACTAGCTGTGCTCATTCTATTATTATTATTATTGTTGTTGTTGTTGTCACTTGTAGTATCATGCACCCGTTCTTCTTCTTCTTCTTCAACAGTGGATTCAGCAACTGAATGCTGATTCAAGTACCCGTTCTTTTGTTTTAACTTTAAGGAATCCATCAATGTATGATATAAGTATTTATAAGCCCAGACATTGCCTCTCATTCGACGCATATCTACGATATAAAGACCAGGTAGATTCTTTATCCTACAAAGCTCAATACTGAATCTGACCTCGTCGCCTGGATCGACGGAAGGTTCACCATAGATAACACTCTTCTTTTCCTTTGGCTCGGGAGGAGGATGCTGACTAGCTGTGCTCGATCTGCGCAAGATGTTGCGAAGATGAGGGTTATGTGGTTGAGGATGATGGATAGGAGGCATCTTCTTGGGTCGCACACATTTCAATTTGTATTCGCCTCCATCTCGCTTAAACTCGAGCCCCATTGCTTTCAGAGTCTGCTTCACTTCGACAAACACTTGAGCGGGCGGTCGAGAGGTCAGTGCTTCCTGATCGACAGCACCGTGGTGAGTACGAAGTTTAGGATCATTCGATGCATATGCATTCGGTTGTCCACTTGATCTGTTGACAGTACCTATATCAATGGGGGCCATCAGTAAGACAAAATTCCTGTCATGATCGTTCCACACTTACTTAATGGTTTTTTCTTGAACCAGTCTATAAACTTCTTTCCGGCACTACGGTGTTTTTCTTTATCGGACATGGTATGCTCAGAAACGGAAGGTACCATGTGAGCTTGGTTGTCCGCAGGTCGATGCGATGTTGTTGTTGCTGTTGTTGTTGTCGTCGTCGTTGTTGGCTGACGTCTGTGAGCAATGTTGTCTGTCACTGAGTTTACCAAGAGACTAAGTGTCTTTCGTCTTGCACCCGTGGACGAGGGTCGTGCAGTCGAAGGTGTCGTCGCTGTCGGTATGTTGCTTGCACGATTGTGTCGTTTGTGAGGTGTGCTTGCGCTCGAATTAGGGGTTGGACTAGTATTATTTGTGTTACGACGCTGTATGCTGGATAAGAATTTAGCTTGCAAAATTGAGGAATGACTCTCTTCTGTTGCTGCTGATGCCGTTGCTAGTGACATGTGCCTTGTACGCTTTTCGTTCGTGTTACGTGGTTTAGGCGTGGTGCTGTGACCAGAAAGGAAATGGAGAACCTTTTCGGTGGACGAAGAGACAGTTGATTTGGGACGTATTTTGTTCTTTGCTGCCCGTTGTATAGGCTCTTTGGATGACGTTGGCTTGTTTTCTTTTTCTGGTGTAGGTAATTCTTCTTTTTTGGGTTCCGTAGTTGTTGTGGTGGATGATGCAACTGTAGATGAAACATCTTCCATGACAACGTCTTGTTGTTGTGGTGGTTGCTCTTGTTGTTGTGATGGTTGTTGTTGTTCTTGTATTTGTTCATTTTCTGGCTGGATGATGTCAAGGGTTGATGTACTTGCTGGTATTACTTGATCTTGCTCGGTGGTGTCTTCTTTTTCGGGCACAATGGCAAGTGACGACGAGCCTTTCTTTGTCAGCACACTCTTCATCTGTTCTTGTTCTTCGTCTTCATTAATATTTACAAATAGGTGTCTATGTGCACTGAGCCAAGGATGAGCCATAATTGTTTCCATAGTACATCTCTTTTCGGGATCTGGGACGAGCATGAGACTGAGTAGATCACAGGCTTCTTTGGATATATAGTCTGGGAATATAAGTGGTGTGCTCAGGATATACTTATACAGCAGGTTGATGTTGTAACTGTCTGGATTTGCTGGATCGTCGTCGTAAGGTAGATAACCGCAGAGCATAGCAAAAAGAATGACACCACATGACCAAATGTCGACTGCGGGACCAACATAAACGCCTTGATTCATGACAAGCTCAGGTGCAGCATAGCATGGAGAACCACAGGATGTTGACATTAGATCGTCCATGGGTGAAGAGAACTGGTTAGCAAATCCAAAGTCAGTAATTAATACATTTCTATTTCTATCTAACAAAAGATTTTCCTATTCCATGTGTCAGTATCAATGCACTGCTATCTAAAAAGATCCTTACCAGCTTTAAATCTCTGTGTACAATGCGTTTTTGATGCATGTAGTGTACACCACTCATCAGCTGTGCAAACAATCGACTAGCATCTTTTTCCTTGAGATAACGATGAGCTAGGATATAATCAAATAGCTCACCACCAGTAGCACATTGTAAGATGATACCAATATATTTTTCCGTTTCAATTACATCATATAATTCTACAATGTTTGGATGATGAAGTCTCTGTCGATTGTATCAATATTTGTGTAAAGTACAATATATTGTAATATTTTACCCGTAACACAGATATTTCTCTCTCCACTTTAGTCATACGTGATGATGAATCTATACTTTCCTTTCTGATCAATTTGATAGCTACCTACAATAGTATGAATATACATAACAAGGGGGGAAAGAAATAGATTCCAAAAAGCTACCTCCTGGCCTGACTTGATTTCGATACCAAACTTGACTTTACCAAATTCTCCTTCTCCCAAAGTTTGTAATAATAAATATGGACCAAACACAGTTGGTTTTCTTCCAGGAGGTAATTGATAATGATATAGCTGGTAATAGTATTGCCACCATGGTTGATTCCGCTTTTTCTCTTGGTGCTCTTCTTCTTGTTGTCGCATCTTTTGTAGCTCACTTGGCATTGCAGTGACAGAATAAGCTCTTTGTTGATGTCGAGACGGAGTTGGTTCGCTACTGTCGGCACTTGAAGGAATAAAACTCATAAAACTGTTTCGCTCTTCCTGATGTGAAAAAGTCATGGTTGTAAGATTCCCTTCTTTTGCTATCTCTTATAAAAGATATAAAACGTGACAAATCTCCTTTTTTAGGAAATACAAAAAAGGGGGGAAATTGGGAATTGGAGCGAAGGAAGAACAAAAAAGAAGAGAAGAAAAAAAAACACTTGAAGGGCTATAATAACTTGTTTAATCTCCGCTGATTGCATTCTAAATCTATCAGTGGACTTTATGATTTGCTTGTGACTATTTTATCCTGTCATGGTATCTATGGCAATAAAGAGCCCTACATTTTCGTTGCTATAAAGAATAACTGCAGTAGAATTCGTCAAAATCTTGTCTATTGTATTTCTCTTGAAGGTGTAACGAATCTTGTTTGATATGTAACAGATGGATGGTTCTTGTAAACATGGTTTTTCATCTATATTGTCCAATAAAAAGTTGCATGAGTTAAACTATGCTTCTCATCATCTTTACTGTGTATACGTGTGTTTTGTATGAAAAGTGAAACCTCAACTTCAATGATTTCTTTGTTTACTCTGAAACCCTTAAAAGACATGGTACTTTTCAAAGAAAAATGACAAAGAGACATGTGCGACAGTTCATAAAGAGATTTTGTTAGAAGAGCATCTTGTTATGCGTCCCTGAAAATCAATTTGCTTGGGCTGCATAAAAGGCGGTATCAATCTAGATAGGGACACCTTTCTCCCTTTTTTTCCGAATGAAACGTTAAAAAAGAAAAGAAAAAAAGAGGCGAAATAAGTCATGCGCTCGGGGCAGCTGATTCCCCGGAGCAGTCGCATCTGTCACACGGTCTAAAGCATAAATATGGACACTGGAGGAGGACTTTGGTCCCCGTTAGGGTTAGCTGAAAATGTAGTATGGAATAGTCAAATAGAATTCCTTTCTGTACGCCTTTCTAAAGTAAGCTACTTTTTTTTAGATTTTAGTTTTCATCTTCAAATAGCAATCGATGTTTGATTCTGTTTCTAAGACGATTAACTGAAGATGACGTCGAGGGATCATGCTGTTTATAGACATGTAATAACAAAAATCTGCCTTAGAACATTACAGAAAGCCTTTGAACCAATAAATGGCTGCTTTTTTTTAAGAGTTTCTTGTATAAACATGTTTCTCAAAATAAATCAGAACTACAACTGTTACAGATGAGTATTTTTGTGTATGAAATAGAGAGATTGGATTTCTCAATATGCTACATGTCTAAAAATATGTTTCAGGATCTAGAATGGGTACACATGGAATGGAGTCTTTTTTAGAGTTTTTGGTAGCTTCAACTATTACAGTTTCTAAAAAAAGATAGATAATAATATCCTATTACTGGATATGCAGTAAATAGCTTGTCTCAAAAACAAACTTTTTACCACCTGATACCATGGTAATATTCTCTAATTTTGTTAGTAAATGTGTCGACAATGAAAATAATCGTAAACGGAGGAAGTTGAAAGAGGAAGGGGGCGGGGAGGGTGGCCTGGAAAAGCAGGAGGTGAGGAGAATAAAAAAAAGTAAAACGGAAAGGTACGTTTGTGTGGCGATTTAACACGAATACGATAGATGAGATCACTACTTGAAACATAAAACATAAAAAAATGCAAGATGATGCGCATAATACGAAGGTATACAGTTTATTTACATATGGACTTTTTTTTTGCATAAAGGATAAAAAAGGGCTTAAACATAAACACTATTATCTCTTATAAAGTGATAGCTTAATTCGTTTTCATCTCCATGAGGTTCATCATCAGATTCTTCTTCTACTTCAATGGTTTCATATTGGAAATAAGTGTGGCGGTATTGTTGATTGAAGTAAATATTGTAGTCATCAAATGAGTAGATGCAATGTTTTAGTGGGCTTGAAGGTTTTGGGAATTGAGCCATGACCTGCTTCCAATTGAATACTCGGTTGATGCGAGGTGGCAAATCATGATGGTTCCAGGTGTATTTCCCTTGTCGATCATAGAGCAAGATATTCATGTTGAGACGAGTACAGTCCAGGGCATGTTCAAGTGAATCATCAATCAGGACATCAACACCAATTTCTTGACAGATGAGTGATTTAGATTTAGAAATATATTCAAGTTTTTCTCTTTCAGTCAAGTAAAGATTACAAAAATAGATACTTTCAAAGATGCCTTCATAAACAGTTAATATATACAAAATTACACATGAAAGCATATTTACCTGGGTAGTGCCGGTCAATGAATTTTTTTGTTTTTTCAGCGATAAATTGTTGCCTTGAAGTAATAATGACCAATTGAAAGTGTCTCTTTTTGAGCATCTTTAATGCTTCCAAGGCAAAATCCTTGACTGGTTTAATACGATCAAAATAACTGGAATCATAAAATTCCCTTATTTTTCTATAGGTTTCCTCTCTAGTTCCACCCCATACTTTCCAATAATCAAGTGTATGAAAATCTGTGACACCAAAATTAGTACAATAGGTATCATTGTGCCATTCAACCAGGCTATCCAATGTTTGGCAGAGTGTTTGATCCAAGTCCACTGCAATCAGTTTACGTGCTTCTCTTGTTGGCATGGTGATGGAAAAAAAAAAATTAAGGAAATTGAAAAATTAGAAAAAAGAAAAAAAGAGAAAAGGGGGATGCATGCTGTATATATCTAAATATATATATTTTTGGCAGAGAAACAACAGTTTCGGGAGTTTTAATTTTTTTTTTTTTTTTTTCAGCTCCTTAAAGGGTACTTATTGAAAAAGATTGACAATAGATATCAACACGATAACATCCTTATAATCCTTTGCATATTTTCTAGTAAAATTTTTCATCATGGATGTAGTTTTACCGAATTGAGTTCAGATATGAAGTACAGTGGCTCCATCCTCAAAGTTCGTTTTCCAATTTACCAAATTCGCTTTGGTCTTCGACTAAAATTTGCTTTTCTTACAGCTCAAAGTTCGTTTTTGTTATCATTAAAATTCGCTTTAATCTTACTGAAAACTTAAATTGCATAATGACTGCTCATCAGGGTGGTCCTTTATCAAAGCATTTTTGAGAATTCTCAACAGAACGCTGAGCGATGTTATGAAGTCTTTCTATTGACGCTTTCACTAGCCTCACTGATTCTAGTTTTCAATACTGTCCAGCGAACTTTGGGTTGTAAGAAAAGCGAATTTCAGTCGGAGACCAAAGCGAATTTGGTAACTTGGAATGGAAGATGCTCCTCAACAAGTAGCACTATATGCAACTGAGGTATAAAGTACGATGTGTAAAAAAATGGACAAGTACTTACTATTTTAATAATTTAGCTCGGAGAAGCATGGCGTGATTTGGTGCGGAAAGCTGGGCTAATGCTACGGGCGCTTCCTTGGGGGCGCTACATGGGACATCACTTTACAACTTTACACTACCAAAGTCTCTACCTTACCTAAGGCTGTCCAGTTCACTCTTTCTGATACAAAATGTGAATTTATCATAATTACACGTGATTGATCTTGGTTCTTTGTTGGTAGACTGACAGCATAAGACTAGAATATAAAAATGACATTTCTTTTTTATCTCTTTCTTGAAAAGAAACAATCCAAGATGACAACTTCATAAACTCATGTTTAGCTTGACACTACAGATTGAAAAGCTTTGCTGGACTTCATCATAAGTAGTGAATAGAGATAGCACCCGTAGTATTAGTCGAAAGCTGGTTGGACAAAGAGAGTATTTGCCTCCCGAGTTGTATGCCAGAATAATTCAAGAAATGTCATCAATCACAGCCAAGAAAATAAGCTCTTCTCTAATTCAGATGTGTATGGCCATATTTGACTCCGTATGTTAATTTGACAATCAAACAAGATATTAAAGCAAAGAGGCTAATATTACTACTATTAAGATAGAGTAGCAATAATGAAATGTACACAAGCGTAGATCTTCTTGATCGTGCTGAGTTGGATGAGTCCATTCTTGTAGCAGAAAAAAAGCTTGTTGTTAATATTTGTAAAACCTTGTAAGTAAAAGAAGTAAAGACTCGAACACAAGATTCATTTATTTTTAGAACTGACTACATCTATGACAGCAATGGTCTTAATATTATCCAAAAGTCTGAATCTTGCTACAGATTATATTTATTTGACAGCTGCATCAAGTTCACTATCAAGTACCTACGCAGCCGCTACCACGACATCTCTTTCTGGCCAGGACAAACTGAACTTGATTCGATGACTACCCAGTTAAAGCAGAAAGGAATCGATGATCGAAGATTCAAGTGCAATGCTGATGGCATTGTAAAAGCCAATGACTTCTCTGCGTCTGAAATACTCTTGACGGAAGTAACTTCTGGATTCAATTCAAACAAAAGTTCTTCTGCTACTTTCATTTCTGTTTCTGTCTTTACTAGATCAAATCCGACTAGCCGATTGAATCGTTCGATTGATAGTGCCTTGCAGTATTCGCTTGATCCTTCATTGCTACTTGTCGTCATGATACGATTGGCTCCGCTTTCAAGCTTAATTAAGCCATGGGTGACACCAACATTATTGGTGATAACTGTGAACATGCATGGTTGAATTAGGCTATTTAAGAGCATCATCATGGACCCTCGTGAGGTAAAAATAGTCATATCTGGGTATCGGAACTGGAGTCGTTTGTTCAGGATCCATTGTTTGGAAAATGAAACGAGCTGATGATAAAGTGGTCTATGAACTCTCTTTTGAATAAAAGAAGAGAATGAAAAAGTGAGTGACGATCTTGTGGATTGTATAAAGGACTGTTTATATACTAATAAAGAAAAAAATAGAAGGGGAAAAAAGGAAAAGATTAGGAAATACATCATACCGTAGTCATATGCTCTTGGTTGCATAAAGTAGCAGTCCACCCCTTTGAGTGTTAAGCTCCTTTTTGTCTATCTTTTAGAAATCACCTACCCCCCTCTCTCTTTCTCACTAATTCTCCTTTTTATATTTTTTCTTCTATCTCCCCTTCTCTCCTATATTGATGTAAAGCTCCTTGGTAAAAATTGACATTAGTCAAGATAACAAAGACTATGTTTCATAGTGCAATATATGCATTCACAAGATATAAGTACATAACAACAAAAGGTAAGGTATGTTCATTTGACAGCGACTATCACTACTATCCCTCCTTTTTTTTCTTTTCTTTTACTTGTATTTTTTGATCCTGTCAAGTTGGATTGATAGATCAGCTCCTGACAAAAAAAAAGTGTATCTCCTTAAAGAACCAGCTTTTTCTGCTATAAATAATAATGTTGATGAATGTGTAGGTTATGATCAAAATTAAAAAATCAGCTAAACTAAGTTTGTTGTGTGCCTGTGTGTTCATGTGTGTATGCGTATTATTTGTGTGTGTGCCGATCATCATGATTTTGTCTGTCATTCAGCTGCATATCCCTTTTATAAATATAAACCTCTTTTCTCTCTCTTTTTCTTTCTTTTCCTTTCTTTTGTTTTCTTCTGTTCTTTCTTTGTTGTCATGCCTCATCCACCTCTGGATACTGTTTGTAATAACAAAAATAACACCGTGAAAAATAACAGTGTAACTAGTAATAGAAGCACTTCAAATGTAAAGAAAAGTGATAGACAGAATGTAAATACAATGCGTTAATCACTCCTTTTATTCTTCTTCCTTTCTTTTCTCTATTGTGTCTGGTAGTTTCGTATATTTAGCCCAGTCATTCTGTTTCACGACAACTACAGTTGTGATCATCACCTGGTCGAATTAAAGAAGCAAAAAGTGAACGCTATGCTCAAGTACAATGGTCAGTTCTGGAGTCACATCATCCTAAGTACACGTTATGCATCCCCATTACACACACCTATGACTTCACCATCCCTATCATCCAATGATGATAACGATGATGATGACGATGAGGCCGAAGAAGAGATCATCATTGTATCTGAAGAAGAACAAGAACAAAAAACTCAAAAATCAGCATCCATAGAAATAAAGAAGAAGAAGAAAAGAAGAGGCAACCTACCCAAGGATGTGACAGCTATCCTAAAGGAATGGTTACAGGAACATTCAGGACATCCTTATCCTACAGAAGAAGAAAAGAAGCTACTTGTGCAAAGGACCAATCTTTCACTAAATCAGATCAGTAACTGGTTTATCAATGCTCGTAGACGATTACTTCCTATTCTATTAGCAAATCATCAACAAGAACCTAAAAAAAGCGTCAAGAGAAAATCAAGTAGAAACATAGAAGGTATAAAATGACGTATGCAATTTTTTTTACTTGACTAACAAAAAAATATATGCTATTATAGAAGGAGGCAATAACAAGAATAAGAGACTGCGTTCAAGAAATTAAAGATCTACTTCATTTCTCTCTCTTTCTCTCTCTCTTCCCCTCCTCTTTTGGTGTGTTTCTCTCTATGTATAGTGATTGTATTTTAAAGTTGTATTATTTGATAAATTGTTGAAGGCTCAGTGCGATGCATAATAGGGCATATATTTAGACTTTATAAATATAAATGTGTGTCAATACGGCGTAAAATAAGGAGAATAACTTGTGCTAAATACAAAGAGAGAGAAAAAAAGAGAAAGAAAGAGAGAGTCAATGACATGATTGAATATCTTCCTTTTTTGCTGGGATGGTTTGATTTGGTGGTGTAAAAGAAGCGTGTCTACATGTCTTGCAAAAAGTTTATATGAACCGAAATGAACCCGAACCTTTTTGAAATATTTATACATAAATTGACTTTTAAATGGATGAATCGACTTTGCCCTTTGTTGATTCATCGTATTTTATATAATCTTTCTGTTGATGTCTCCAATTGAACTTGGCCTTTTTGTTCTTTTGATACGCATTCTGTATGAGATTATAAAAGAATTTGTAGTAAAATAATAAATTATCATATTTGCCATCATAAGGTGCTTCATAACTTTCTCCATATTCCTTATATAAGTAATAAATAGCTTCTATAGTTGCTAAGTGCTTGTCATCTACCATTTGGAAACGCCAAAAGGTTGTCTTGCGAGGTGCGATGGTGACCTTTTGCATGTTTTGAAGTACTTTGGTCTCACGAGCAATTTGATTTGCTTGAATCCATGTACCGTCAATAACCACGATCTTATCAAATGTGTCTCTGGGTATATCATACAACTGCTTTGCGTCCTGAATAATACATGTCAGCCAATCATATTCACATCTTTTTTCGCTTGACTTACAGGTCCTGGAAATAGTAGGAGTGTTCTCTCTGGCTTTTCATATTTCGGAAGCTCTGGCCAAGTATAAAGATTGACGTCTTGTTCTGCGATAATTCTAGCATGGACAGCTGTTGATTTTCCGTCTAGTTCCTTTGGGTGCTTGATTCTAGAGAGTACATAAGTATATGCATATATATACAAAACAAGTATATTATTACATGTCTAATGGCACTGGTAACTTAACAAAAGGTACATCGGATCTGTCCATTCCAATAACATTAAAACACACATAACAAAAGTATTTAACTGATTTGTTGCAGGTTGGACATGGCTGTCTCTTGTCTATCTCTTTCAATACTTGATCGTTGCTTATTTTAAGCGAATCAAAAAAACTGGAATCATTTATTTCTCTTGATCGCTTTGCATTATCTTTTTGATCTGTTATTTTCTTGCTTTTCTTTATCTTCTTTGGTTGTTCCTACCTTGACTCATGTCAAATCTAGATTTGAAAAAAAAAATAAAAAAAATAAAAAAAGTCCCCCTGTCACATTTTTCTTTTTCTCTCTCTCTTTTTCAATCAATCTCAACCATGGCCCTTAGATCTCTGCCAAAGTCCCTGAAACTTGCCTCAGCTCATTCACGCATTTATACTGCACCTTCTTTGTTTCAGTTAAAAAAGCAATATTCAGGTAATGTACTTGATGCAGAAAGATATTAGGAAATGACTAAGAAATAATATTAGCTGCCTCTTCAATTCAAAAGCCAACAACAACAACAACAACAGCAACAACAGAAGCTACCACAGAAGCTACTACAAAATCCACACCACCTGAAACAGAAAGTAATCAAGACAAGACGATAAAAGAGAAAAAAGAAGAGAAAGAGATTGGATATGCATATGGTGCTCATCACTGGAATATGGAACGAGGAGCAGCTGTGGCATTAATCCCATTGATTAGCACTCAATTAGTTTACGGCGCTCATCCTATTGTCGATGGCCTATTTGGCGTTGTTTTACCATATCATGTATACCTTGGATTTGAATCATGTATTATAGATTACATCCCAAAGAGAGAATATCCTAGACTTCACAAAGCGGCGAAATGGTCTTTGGGAACTGCAACAGGCTTAGTGATGTGGGGATGCTATGAGTTTAATACGAATGATATTGGAATTACTGAATTTATGCAAAGGCTTTTTGCGGCCTAAGTTAATGAAAATAATAACAATAGAGTCTATTTTTTTTTTCTCCCTTGTAAAATTCGGTCAAAGATATTTAATAAAAAAATACAAAAGATGGGCCTTGCCACTTTAAGACTTCAGGAACGATTATTTGCTTTATATTACTTTATTAAATAATATATGCGATTGCAGCAAGTGACAACAAAAAAGACGTCTTGGGCGCGTGAAAGTGATGGGATAGTTAGTGAGAGGAACAATTATAACTCGATATTAGATTATTCCCTTTTTTTAAAAGCGCATTTTCCAGAGATAGCTGTATAGTCTGTTTTTAAAGATATATGAACACAAGCAGCAGTAGAAAATACATTGTTACGTTGCAAATGACCGCCCGTATATACAAGAGCCTTTTGAGCGTAAGTAACAGCTTTTATGTGCACATTGACACGGCACTCACAGATTAAAATTACGCCGTGGCCGATCCTTTTTTTTTTGTATTGGCTCCCGAGACCGATCGTGACTACTAAGTGTATGGGTCATTTAAGAGCACTCTGCAAAGAAAGCTCTGCTTTTTTCTTTGTAATAAAAAATATAAAAGATGTCACACCATCCTAGTTATACCATGGCCGGTCTGTGTGCAGCAGGGTAAGTAGGGGGGCTAGGGTAATCAGAGGAGTGTGATATAACTGTATAATAGAGGTATCGCTGGCTTTGTTAGAACACGTTCTGTGCCCTCTTTAGCTGCTGGTTTAGGCGTAGGAGCATTATATGGTGCAGCTGGGTATTTGATTCAGCAAAATAGAGATTATGGTCATGAGACTGCTGTTGCTGCCTCCGTCATCTTGGGTGGTGCTATGATTCCTCGCGCTATCAAGACGAGAAAGCCTGTCCCTGTCGCATTATCTGTCATTTCTCTTGCTGCGGGAACTTATTATGTTAAGAAGGTCATTGAGTATAGCTAAAGCGTATATAAAAATGACACAATAAAACTGCATACTTGCACAAATGAAAATGACCTCCTATACATATCTCTTTCTCTTTCCTTTTTTTCTCCCTTGATTACGCCTACTTGACACATTTCAAAAAGCGACAAACACACTTAGTGTGACTTGCATTTGAGTGACCGATATTTCTGCACTTTGAGCGATAGCTACTTTCATTGTTTTTCTTTTATTATTTTATTTTATTCAATGAATGCCAATCAACCCTTAAAACGAAGAAATGACTCAATTGAGGTAAGATTTTAGTCAATTGATTAGTAATGATACTTATACTTAACAGGACGTTTACGGTAAACGTTTAAATACTTCATCAGTACAAGACCAGACCATGGCTGATCCTCATCCGACTCACCCAATGATGATGCCACCTAGACCAAAAACACCACCATTAGGCATGACATTATCGCATTATAACCCACAGACTGGCTCTTATGTCGCTTCACAATTAACATCCAATCATGAAGTCAAAGAGACTATTTGCACTGGGATGACGCCCGTCTATCGTGCACCTATTGAACGCTATGGGTCGTTCATTATATAAATATGTACATACTGTAGATCATAATAAACACTTCATCATGCATGCGATGCTTCTTTTACGGCAGCTCCTTATTTTATAGACATATACTAGTCTTTATCAATTGAAATGCCTTTAACTTGTCTCAATAAAGTAGCTATTATTCCCCATTGAAATAAATATGTTTTTATTTCCAAAAACAGCATGCAATTCGGGGTTCGGACCGCGCAGGCAACAGAAAAGTCGATAAAACTGCTTTATTTCCGGTATAAAGTTCGATGCAGATTTGTGCTACGTGCAAGATAAAGGTCTACAACACAACAGTGGCGGTGTTTGAATATATTTCAGCAGTGACGCAGCATTCAAATTTTTTTTAAATTTCTCTTTCTTTATTCTTGTTTCAACGCGTCCAAGTTTGTCGTGTTCTTTTACATTTCTTTTAATAGACTTTAAAAACTATTTTTTCAGTTTAATTACTTGGACAATTGACAACAAGGGTTATGCCTTCACAACAACAAGGTAGACCTGTGCCTCTTGCTCATACAAGAGCATTTATACCATCCTCAACTATCGATTTCCCCACTCAACGTCGCTGGGCTGTATCTATATTCGTCTTGTTACAAGCATGGAAAACCACTGATTTATTTACAGTCTATCAAGCTGCTTATCCAGAGCAATATAGTGGCATCTTTTTCAAATGGTTCTTGATTGATGCTATATACATGATTGCTCTGTATATTGCAAAGATTCCATGGTTACAATTCTCAGCTCTCAAAACCATTTTCCTTACTGTGCTTTTATTTTGGATAGATCTGATTCTATTTTCTGTTCCTAGCGTAATTACATGTTTATATACTTTTTATATGCAAGTAACCAACTTTTTAATATAGGTTGGATTGACTGGTATTCTCTTTAAAAACTTTTTTGGTAAGAAAAGCCCAAATAATCTTACTACAGTCAACTTAATAATATCCTTAGGTGATGTTATTGGACAACAGATTGGTGTATCTTCAGCTAGAATGGTGAATGTAAAGGATATTGTACAAAACTCCTCGCACATCTTGGGTAGACACGCAGTTCATATTCTTCCCTATGGGTAAAAAAAAAGCATTCTCTTTATGACCATTGACTTATACCGAACTATTAGTACTGCAAAATTAAACGCCAACAATGACTTTTATTGTATATCTCCTGACGGCTCAAACAACCAACTTGTCTATATACCCATCATCTTGAACAACACAGTACCAAAATCGGTCTCACTTGCTCGATATGAGTTTGACACCAATGAAAAGACGGTCAAGGAATACAAAGGTCGCGAAATACAACGAGCTACAGAGATCTCTCAGGCAAAGGAAGGACTTCAGTATTACTACATCAAGCTGACAAAGCCTGGTGTTTACAAGTTGGAACAAATCATTTCGACAGATAATGTGGATGTTCGACTGTATGATCGACTATTGTTCATCTTTACGTGTCCTTCAGCTAAATTTAAGCCCATCAAACACGCAGAGTACTGTACCGAAGACCAGGAAACACTCGAGATTGATGTCTCTGGTGTACCTCCTTTCAAGATTGAGTATCAACGTAGCACAAAGGCTGGTCAACAAACAAATCTTAAATTAGAACGCATTCAACCTGAAGACTATACCTCTCCTCTTCAACGACTTCCTAATGGGCTACTTTCAGCTGATCCATCTTTCTTTTCGTCTAGAAAGCATAGTGATTACCGATGGGGCGCAGTACAGCAAGTGACAATTCCTTTGAATTTGACATTCCATTCGGCCGTGGATCAAGAGTATCGTCTCTCTCGTCTTGTTGACGGTGCTGGTAACGAGGTCGACTTGAAGCATGCAACAGAACAGACATTCTCTGTCCGTCCACGTCCTACTGTCAAATTCGAATGCAGTCAGACAGATCCGATCAACCTGTTGATTGGAGCCAAACACGCTGAACTGCCTTTGAATCTTCAAGGCACAGCACCCTTTACCTTGAGTTATACAGATTCAAATGATGCCGATTTGCACACAACTAAACTCAAAAGCTCTGATGATAAAATCCGTGTCAACGCTCCTGGGGAATATAACCTTGTATCAATTGAAGACAAGTACTGCAAAGGCCACGTCAAGCTTCCTTCTGTCTGTCAAGTCGTTCAACCACCTCATCCATCCGTCAAGCTGACTTCAACGCCTATTGCTTCCGAATGTGCTGGTGACAGCGAAGTGGGCATGAAGTTTGTTGCCGAATTGTCAGGCACCCCTCCCTATCACCTCGAGTACACTATTTCCAAGTTTTCGGGACATCATAAGCGAGTGCTGGTTGACAGAAAGGTGGAAAAGGTCGACCGTTCGCGTCACATCTTTTCGTACTTGCCAGAATCAAGTGGTGAGTACATCTACGAATTCAAGACATTGGCCGACAAGTTATACAAGGGCCTTCCTGCCGGAATCGATCCAATCTATCAAGTGGTTCGTCCTCAACCTGATGCTCGATTCAAGGGCCACCGCCAATCACACAAGGCACGTACATGTTTGGGTCAAGACCTTAGTCTAGATGTTGAATTATCCGGTGACGGACCATTTGAACTGGCCTGGACAGTGGGTGATCAATTGTACTCTGATGTAGCCGAAAACAAGAAATATACCATCAAATTACCTCCCTTTGATCAGCCTGGTCATTTTGTTGTTTCGCTGGTTAGAATCAAGGATATCAACATGTGTACCAAGGAACTCGAAGCGCGTGATTTTACTATTGATGTTCGTCATGATCGTCCTACGGCCTCCTTTGCGGGCGAAGAGAAAGCGGTTGCGGTGACAGAAGGGTCCACTGCTCAGTTGCCTCTCCGATTGACTGGAGAGGGTCCATGGTCTGTCGTGTACTATAATGTTGAAAAGGGCGAGCACAGCAAGGTTCGCAAAGTGTTTAAAGACCCTAATGCAGAAATTGAAGTACGAAGCGTTGGTCACTATGCCCTTGCACATGTGGAAGATAGTGTTTGTCCTGGTGATGTGTCAGGTGCGCAGTATGAGGTCAAATGGATCGACAAACCTGTGATCACAATCGCAGAAGGACAGACGGAACAGGTCTCCAGCTCGGTGTACGAACGACCTGCAGTCTGTCAGGGTGATCATGACTCGATCGACATCCTCTTTTCTGGCCAAGGACCCTTCTATTGCTCTTATGAAGAACAATATCAAGCGCCACGCAAGAGATACTTTGAAAAATTAGGAACTGAAGAGATCACGACTGGTCTTGGCCGTGTTCATTTACCGCTAAAGACAAATCAAGGCGGAAAGTATCGATATGTGTTTGACCGACTTGCCGATCAACGTTACTCAGACCCTTTCAAGATCCGTAACCTGGAAGTCCATCAGACAGTACATTCGAATCCCACGGTGAAATTCACATCTCGTACGACTCGCAACAGCTACTCTTTGTGTGTGGGTGACAATTTGATGTTTGATAAGGCACAGCCCTTGGAGATTGAGCTGACAGGTCAGGCGCCATTTACAGTTGAGCTAGGCATCCGTCATCAGTCTGATCTGAACGGACGAGTGATCACTTTATCGGACATCATGACCGAACGTTACGAGATCCGATTGCCCGATGAGCTCGAGACAGCTGGAGACTACCATCTGCAGCTTCTTCGTGTGAAGGATGCAAATGGCTGTGGCACTGCTGTGACCGAAACAGAACATACGCATATCAAGCTGAGCGCATTGGACATTGCTACCATCACACCTATTGAAGTATGTAGCGACTCTTGTGTAGGGGATAATCTTGAGTTCTCTCTGTCTGGTGTTGCACCATTTACAATCTCGTATCTCTTTAATGGTAAAACCGAATACGTAAAGTCCACCACTCCCCGACTCTCGATGATTGCCGATAAACCTGGTAACTTGACGATCCTCTCTGTGGGCGATAAAAGAAACAAGTGTCGCTCGTTCCCCAAGGACATGTCTCGTATCATTCATGAGGTACCTTCCTCTCGTGTGAGCGGTGGTCGAGAAATTCTTGAAAACATTCGTGAAGGTAAAAGGAAAAAAAAGACAAAGTGTAGGGCTCCATACTCATTTTTATAAAAGGCGACATGGTTCAAGCTGTGGTTGACTTGATTGGTACACCACCCTTTGACTTTGAATGGCGCAGAAATGAGCTCATTTGGGATGAGCAAAGGAAGCGTCATTTCAAGGGCAAAGTATTAGAGAGCCATTTGGTATATGATGTACAAGAACATCAGTATGTTATCAATACGTCCGTGGAGGGTATTATTGAGGTAAGTTTTTTTTTTTGAGTTTGAATCAACATATTCACTGTTTATGTTAGGTTGTGAGTATTAAAGATCGATACTGTCAGTACCCTCGTCACCATTAGAAGCAAGAAGAAAGACGCGCATGTTGTGTAAATAAAAAAAAATATATAATAAAGACTTTTTTAAAAGAAAAATCAAACGTTTACAATGTCATATTCATTTTTCCATGCTTTCAGGCTTCAAGCTTGTAGGAAATGCAGATTGACATGTTATTTAAATTAAAGCTTTGCGGGCTCTCCTTAACAATCTCTTTTAAATGTCTATTCTCTTTCTCTTATAAAATCTCTTCTTTATTATGCAAATATTTAATATCAATGTAATGACTGAAATAATAATCATTTCTTTTTAGTCGCAGACCAATGTTTCATATTACTTGGCCATAGAAGATACAATGGTCATATAACCTTTACTTGCATACTTACTCAAATCAGATTGACTAATGTGGTCAACTACTTCTTGAATCAAAGTAACAAACTTGGGATATCTGCAAGTATTAGCCAAAGATGTCTTGATTATAGAAGTTTTCTCAACAGTATTCTTGGGCTTTGGAAGCTTCGTTTTTGACATATTCATAGGACATAACTTGCTGAAGGAGCGAGAGTGATCGGTTCCACCACAAGAAGGACATCGAATTTGTTTTTGCTCATTATTTAATGCTTTATTTTCTTTTTCTTTTTTAAGCTCTTCAGTCTTAGCAATCTTGTCTTGGTATTTCTTAGAGGCCTTGATGGGAGTGGAAATACAACTAGTGGAAGGAATAGAAGCAGATAATGTATCTTAAACACTCGTATCTTTGTTAACTGTAGGCATAGATGTCTTTTCATTAATGACAATATTTGAGGGGCCAGGAGTAGATGTGTCCTCTTTAACATCTTTCTATTGCAATATTCAGTTAAAAAATAAATGGACCTAATAGATATTATCTTTACCTTTCTAAGTAATGGGGCTTCTTGAAAATCATCATTACTTGCTTCAAAGCTGTATTCTTGAATAAACTTGTTTGTGTTTGTGCAAACAAAGAAGAGAATCCGCGATCGATGGCTAAATGGATCCTTAATAAATGTCGCATCAACTTTATAGCTTACATACCTTTCCCCTTTTTCGCTCTGCCTTTGGAGGCAGAGGGTTATCGTCTTTCTTTCTTTTCATGTTGAAGTAAAGAAAAAAGGAAAAGTAACTGCGGATAGCCTTGTTGTGTTAAATTAACGATCGACAATATTTTTTTTTATTAATTAATCATGCTTTCTTTAATAGTAAATGTTTCTATAATGAAAAAACTCTCCACTTTAGACATATTACGCATCTAGTTGTGATCCTTAAAGTAATTATCTTTATAAAAGTGATTGGATAAGGACACTAAGATGACACAAGGTGTCATCTAAACAACAGGAACATTAATCGAAGGAGTAACGGTAAAGAAGGAAAAGAAGAGGTACAAATTCTAATGCCAACCGTGCGTTTCATGAGAAAGTAAAAGCACACAATGAGCTGGCATGTATGCAGCATGAGCCTGGCTGATTCACTGAAAGCATTGCTCAAAATCACATCCATGACGAAGACTATCATTTCTGCAGCTGCTGCTTCTCAAGGTAAGAACGATGTCACGGAAGTTTCTGTCAATATACTCAATAGGGATGATTGCGGCAACTTCTTCCATTGTTGGCAGGCTTTGAGTGCGTCTATCGCCTCCTTCGATCAAAAGCATTCTCATTGATGGATTTATTACAATATATGGTGATTCGCTTTAGGTAGAGCCATTGTTGCTAGATCTCTCCTCGCTATTGATGCTGGAACTTTCATGGTTGCTCAAAATCTCATACGCATGACGACAAATGCGTGCGAAGGGATTGCACTGGGCAAGTATACCTGAAAGGTTTCTTATAGTCTCCTAGTCCATTTATATCCTCTATCCTCCACGTGATCAGAAAGGTTCTTTTCCCAAGCCAACGAACAGCTCAAGCTACTCTGCAATTGATACCAGAAATTAGTCGCATTATCTTTGAGCCTCACAATGATCTATCCACCTTGGGATCTCAGATGTCAGCGCCTGGTAGATTTGACAACGCCTCCTTTTGGATACTCTCGTGCTCATTGGACAATCCCAAACCTTACGCGGAAATCCAATGCAGTACCTATTCTGATTGCCAAGGTATCTTCTGGTCATCTCCGTTTCTTATGGCATAAAGATTTCGAACTGCTAACACAGCCATGCCATCCGTCTTTGGCTCTGCCTCATTTGCTGCTTCTTCTACCTCAATACTGACAAACTTTTTTGGTCCCTGACTATGTCTCCCAAGGCCTTAGCACCATAGTTTCGCCTGTTACATGGCTACATTCCTACGGTTACTTTACGGCATGTCTGAAATCCCAGCGTGATCACCTCTCCAATGTACAGACTCTGTTAACAAGACATTGAGGCAAGTTTCCATCTCTTTGTGAGTTGCCCCCTCAAGCTCAACTTCTGGTTCTCAATTTTTGAGAGGTACTCTCTGCCGGACAAGCTCCTCACTGCAGATAAAATATGACCTGGGCTCCCTTACTTTGCCCCGATAAACGAGCAAACAACAGTTGATACGGACGTTCTTTGTTTCTTTGACTCGGGTATCGTAACAATCTGGAAATACCACTAGCGTTGCGTCTTTGATGACACTCCATGGTATATGGCCGCAGTCGTCAACAGCTTTGAATTGGAACATGGCATATTCTTATCTTCTCTGCCTTTTGAACGGAAGTTATCTTCCACTATAGACACATAATTTATTTTTTAAAAATTTTTTGTTAAATGAAGTCCACCACTTTCATACAAAAATAAGTGCACGTATAATATCTGAATAAAGTGTAATGAAATATATATATATATATATATGTGTGTGTATGTTTATATGGGAAGGGGGATAACTATGTACAATAGGAAAAATAAAAAGAGATGCTAATATCGTTTAGTCGCATGATCATTGCCAAATGCTGATGAAGGTTGATGAAGAAAAGCAGTAAGAGGCTGCTCTATAATAGTATTACTTTTAGTGGATGATTTTGTCTGCATTATAGATGGATGGTAGAACGATGATGGTGCAGTAGGATAAGCGTATCTTTGTAGTATGGAAGAAGAAGCTTGTTGTACTGGCACTGATTTTACTAATTGTTGTTGTTGTTGCTATAAACATATCAGTAAATGGTTCATGACACACGTGCCATTTTTCTTACTCTTTTTTTTCGCGTCATATCTGCATATGTCATGTAACTGATATAAGCTTGAAGTGCATTACGTCTATATCTCGGACGCGGTTTCTAAACAGGCAATGAATAATTTATCTTTTTTTGTACAAAGAGAAATAGTTACCGCATCATGTAGCGTCCTTTTAATTGAAAATGACTAAACAGAAAGAATATATGGTTAGATTCATATGACCTCCAAAAAAAAAAAAAAAAAAAAAAAAACAGTTGAATTTACCACAGTCGATTTCTGATTCAGTTTTGGTACCATTGTAGATCTAAATGGTTACAGAGGGTGAATATTTAGTAAATGCATTTCCTCTTTTTATTACCTTTTGTCTTGAACTCTGGAATATACATTTCCTGTCTTTGTATCGGATGGATCAAAGTAGGACTGGACGCGATCTAATGAATACATGTGTTTACAATAAAGTACTATCTATAACAGGGATGAATCCTTACTGCTCTCTAATGGCATATCACTTCCTATTGACAGTTTGTGTGTTTCTTGTGGCTTGTTGTGGAAGTAAGAAGAGTAAGGAGGTGGTGTAGAAGGTGCGGCTAATGAAGAATGAATAAATGGTGATTCTTTTCTAATTTTGGATGTATATATAGTTACAGTAACCATCAGATTGATTTTCAGATATAGACGATCGATGGTGCGAAACATACGTAGGTGAATCAAATGATCTGTAATGATGTTCTCTTCTGACTGGCTCCTATGAATAGGGTGTAAATGGTTCGTAAAGAGACATCGAGACTTTATTTTACCATGAATCTACTAAAAGGTCGCTTATTTGGACAATCCTCTTCTTCCCTTTCTCTTTTCTTCCCGTCTTTTTTTATTAGCATTAATAACAATGAAATAAGGGTTCAGCATCAACTTTCTCTAACCTAGCAAATTGTGTATAGACATCAATCTATTTGAGCGAATATTATTATTATTATGTTGGTGGCCTGTTTGATTTGCCAAGGCAACCAGGATCGAACCCGCTTCTTCTTCTTCATTTCTAGCAGTCTCATCATTTGAACAAGAGTAATAAAAAGTCATAAGTGACCGTGAATGTAAGAATGGGACGTGTAATAGGGAAAAGAAAAGAAAGAAAGAAAGTAAAAAAAAAAAGGGATTTTATTTAGTTTATAAATTATTTTTATTACTTGCATTCGTACAACCCATTGAAATAGGCTTCTACTTTTATGTTAATCATCTCGTCACATGCATATAAAGGCTAGAAAGAATGAAAGGGGGATTTTTGACATCATCATCATCCCTATTTCCAATTTGAGTTACAGGGTATCACATATATGCACTTTTTATATAAACTTCTAGAACAAGTGCATAAATAATCAAGTCCGTGCGTACACAAGGTTTGGATCGGTCCTTTCGAGGGATGATTTACGTAGTTTCCGAAATGACACAAGAGAACCTGTTTGTTTGACAACACATGTTTTAACAATAAGGCTTTGCTATTTTTTATATGGCTCACTGTCTGTGTGTCATTCGGGACATTATATCTTTATACTCATGACATTGGTTGGACAAGGAAAAAAAAAGGTAGACAGAATGGTATCCTACCCTCGTACAAAAGGTCTGTGTGTGTATGATTTGTACGATAAGTCATCCATTATACTATCGGAAGTATGTATGTGTCCCATGATGTCGAATTAACGTCTTTACACAAACACACAGACGTAGCTCAGATGATCTCTTTTTCTCTTTTTTTTTCTTTCTTTTTCTGTACGCCCTGTTTTATAATGCCGCCAGTGTCAAATGGCGTATATTCAAAAAGCAGCTTGTAAACCAATCAGGCAGTTTGTCTAGGTTGTGGTAGCAGCTTTGGCAGACAGATACTGATTGAAAAGAGTTATCCAGGATAAATTTATGTTGCTCAAAAGATGTCGATCATCAGGATTAAACCTCATTTGCAGTCATTAAGCAAGTGTGGAAAACACAATGCTGAGAGTGAGTGTTACATGTCAATGTATAAGCATGCATCACTTTTTGAAAATTGAAATGAATCTCTTAATACAAGATCATTTTGTATAAACTCATTTACTTTTATTTTATGATTTACACGTATAGATGAGAAATGGAACTAGATGAGAATAGTGACAAAAAGTCTGAATAAGGAATCAATAAATATAGGATTTTATTGAACTGTATAATATTCAGCTGCAAACAAACTATTTTGATCTTTTGGGTGTTATTCTGTCGATTAAGATGGTTCGTTCGTTCTTCGGTTCGAAAGAAAAAAAAAAGTGGCCTGTTGCACTTTCCAGCAAAGTCAGTGAGTGTAAACTGAATTATTTTGATTATTTGATCTTCCATAATCTGCTTGCACACAGCATGATTCCACAAGGTCTTTGAAAAGCCTGTTCTGGGCGCTTCCAAAGCATGTTTAAGCATATCGTACGCATTTTGATGATACTTGAACGGCACCCAAAGAAGCTTAGGCTGTCAAATTAGCTCTCAATTTAACTTTTAGGTCGCTGCACATATTACAACTGTAGCCTGCAGCAATTGCCACCAAAGGTTTCAAGATTATTGTCGTTCCTGTTGCTAATCTTTGGTTGATGTAGAGTATACATATTATTGGTCATAGCAGTATATGTAAGGATGTTTTCGTGTAGTGGGAACATGTATATGATCAGTGCAATACTTTTTTTTTGGCAACTATCTCCAAATCAACATCAGTACGATTTCTTTTGTTACTAGAGTGTCTGACTTCAACATGGTCCTTTTAATATTCTTTTGAAGTTCTGAGCTACGAAAGGCATGAGGCGTAATATTATCGAAAATAGTTTTAAATATAAAACATAAGAATACAAGAATCTCTTTGTAATCATTTATGAACAGAGAAAGAAAATAAATTGATCTGTACATGAAAGGATAAAAGCTATTGTATCATATTACGCATCATCAAATACTATAGACTATGGATGCCATGAATCAGTGATGTGGGATTGCTACTATATGATGTTTATATTGAATACGCTGAGTGAGGTGTACAACTTTCTGAAAATGTTGAACCATATATTGTCATGGATCATACTCCCCATCGAAAAGTTCCGAGCTCTACTTAAAAGTGAGTCTAGTCAAGATATTCCTGTTATTATCTCTAAAAATATCAAACACTCTTTTGGGAGTTTTTGAAAAGTGTTCAATAATAAAACCACCATTTGACACTGGCGGCACTGAAAAAAAAAAAGAAAGACATCATTTGAGCTATGTTTGTGTAAAGACATTCATTCGACATCATGGGACACACACGAATGACTTATCGTACAAATCTAGTTATTGTTACCTTTTACACCTTTTTTTATCTATTTATTTATCCGGTTTTTATCTAATCTGTTTTTGTAACTATATGTTTTCCTAAAAAACACCGCATTGACATATTGGTGTAGTGTACATGTTTCCCCCTTTTTTGATGGATTCCCATTCTTATATGCATGCTTATATAAAGAAAAAGAAGGGCTTAGCTGCATTTTATATAAGCATACTTTTATTAGTAAATGGGCTTAGAGCTTTTAGAAAGTTGCACTGAGCTAAAAAAGAACTGGTTCCGAAAATGCACTGTTTTCAGGGTACCCCAATTCAATAAAATCGACTTGTGTTTTCATTAAATTACACTGACAAAAGCTCCCACATGATAGCTAAATAATAATTTTATACTTCCTTTATTTCCTTTACCCTAATACTGTTAGCTTGTAAACGATAACTGCTCTTAGTATAACCTCTTACGTGTAGGTGTTACCTGTCCTTTGATGATCAAAGTTATTGCGGTCCCCGCTGTGTCTGTTTCTTCCGTAACACTAGTTCAGCCTATAACTCAGTAGATAGATGCGGGAATCAACCAAGATGCGCTTTTACTATTAAAGTATGGCAAAGAATATGATCCACCCTTGTGTTCAGAGTGAGCAGAATGTGAAAAATATAAAGGACGTGGGTTCGGACAATGTAAGTACTGTATGCGCATTGACCACACAACTCTAAAATAAAACTTAAATAGCTTCCTTTGTGGAACACAAGGAGCTCTTTATACCCGGTTTGTAAAACAGCGTCATGCATACACAATCATTTGTTAAAAAGTAACAGAAAGTCTTTTTATTGCCCCCTGTAGTAATAAAGAAAGCAGTTAAGAACTAGGGTGGTAGTAGAAAGCCATGGCAACAACAGCATAGACAGCCTGTAGATTTGTTAGCAACAATAATATTAATTAATAAAAGCAATACTTACCAAGAGTAAGGCGCCTTCCAGCCAGTTGGATTTGCCATCAGCAATAAGATAGTTAACAATCAAGACACTAGAGAACAAGACTGTAGTTTCAAATAATTCGAAAAAGAATGTCATGGGAACATCGATCGCCCAACCAGTCAACACAAGCAAGGGGGACACCAAAAGACCAATTTGTAAAGAAGAAGAAACGGCGATACCGATACACAAATTCATCTTGTTCTTCAAGGCAAAAGTAATGGAACTTACATGTTCAGCAGCACTATAAAAAATGGTCAGCACCAAGTATGCTTTTCCTACCATCAACACTTACTTTCCGACAATGGGCAAAATAATGAGACCAACAAAGGTTTCGTTCAAACCCCAGGCCTCAACAACACCTTCGATACTATAAAGAAATGATGTTAGTTTTGGTTGTAAAGATATCAAACGACTTACGCTCCAACAAGATATTCAGCATGAAGGGCAATGAAGAGGGTAATGACAAGCAATCTACAATAATGAGACAGATTAACTCTCTGAACTGATTACATATGGGAGATATTTACGAAGCAATAGCAAAGCCAAGGGTAGTATTGGGTTTTTCGTCTTCATCAGCTTCATCTTCAAACTATTAAACTGTTAATGATCCCATGCCCCTTATTGTTTTCTTTTGTAATTTACCAATTCAGAGTGAGTCTTTAATTGGAAAACGAGGTATAAGAAGTAAACGAGCAACAAGATGACAGCGGTTCCATGACTCAAGTTAATGATGCCAGATTCATATCCACCAGTTGTAGCACCAGTAGCATTGAAAGCAGCAGGAATCAATAAAGAAAGAGTGGTTAAACCCAGGAGAGAAGTAGAGGTTTGAGCAGCTAGAACAAAATGTCAATCTATATGCGTTTTTTTTTTTTTCACTCCTTTTTGTAAAACAATACCAGTGATATTGAAGTTTTGCTCTGAGCGGCCAATACCACCTAATAAGAAGCAGCAACCGAGCACCTACGATGATGGTTTAAATATACCTTTTTTTTTTCTTATTTCAATACTTACAAGCAGAATGTTGGATAAAATAGAACCCAAGATAGAAGCTAATGAACAATAAGTCATGCTATTTATACCCCTCCTTCTTTTCATTATTTTTTTACCTTGGACAACACGGATTAATCCTTCCTTTAAGGCAATCATTCCAAGAATAAGTTCGACAGCATTACCAAAAGTAGCATTCAAAAGCTAAATAAGCGTAAAAAGAAGCTTAATAAGTGCAAAAAAAGGGTAGTTTATCTCTTTGTCTATTTACTGAGCCAACAACTGAACCAGATCTCAAAGCAATTTCTTCAGTAGCTATTGACGTTGTTATTTAAATGAAAATTTTGTAATTCCTCCGTTACTTACCAAAACCAAGAAGTTTGGCCAAGGGAATAATAGCCATAAAGTTCAAAGAGAACACAACAGTATCAGAAGCATGGGAAAAAGCCAAAGCGAAAGGAACAAAGATAAGAAGATAGTTTATCTTCGAAGAAAACACAGTGGCTTTGAATGAAGACTTTAATGTAGGCTGCTCGTCGCCATGAGGCAATAAATGGTCGCGTTCGCTCATTTTGCTTTAGTGGAGAGAAAAAAGAAAAAAGAAAAAGAAAAAAGAGGAAGGTTTCACGAAATAAATTGGGGAAGCTTGAGCATAAGGCAGTTACCAGATCATGTCAACAAAGCCGAGTCAACCTGGGTTGCACTCATTTATTAAGTTTTGGCAGCTTTCATGCTCCTTTGTAACAGAAATTAGCCACTCCTTCTTTTTGATGCCATATTTAGTATACGACAAAAGGAAGATAAACTATTTAACCTTATTTAAACTTCCTTTTTTTCTGCACTAAAACTGGTGTCCAAGCAATAAGTATATCTCGTTGCCATAGTCACACTAACGTGTTGGCAACATTTTACCCAAAGTTTTCCAAGGGCGATCGGTCAAACATTTATTGTTCCTGTCACCCTAAGCGTGTCACAACATTCGGCATTATTTTCAATATTGGAAAGATTGAAATTCAAAAAAAAAAGGGCTAAACAGGAAGGATCCTTGGATGGTATAAACTATCCAAGTTTGCTCGCTAAAGTAACGTTAGCAAATGGACAAGAAAGTTTGTAAATTGATCACGCGCTCGAATCTATAAATCTCCAAGTATGAGTCAGGATATATGGAAATTGATCAATATTAAGCACAAAAAAGAAAGCTCACACTATCTTCAAAAAATACAGTTGACGTGTTTAATATGAATCATTATAATACTCGCGCATAATCTTATAGCAAAGCATACATTCTGCTTTCAGATGAGAATAAATCGCAATAAGAACGACGATCGCATTGACAACATTGGCTTTTAAAAGATTGCTAACCCAAATTGACTACTTCCCCCAAAGATTCTTCTTTTTTCCAGCGAAGCTCTTATTTTTGAGTATATGATGTACAGTTACCGAGTATTTTACTTGGTGCTTCATTCAAGAAATTGTAACTAAATACGGCATGATGTGCATTCTTGATACTAAGCATTCATCAAGAAACAAAAGGAACGCGTTATGTATCTTTGTAGATTATACCAGAAAACTATCAACGCGTAATTCAGACAAAGCATGACACGGAAAACCTTATATTATACACATGCACCAAATTGATTTTGATGTCGCCCTTTTCGACCTTTCATTTCCGCAGTGTATGCTCCATTTATTTGTATAAAATACCGCTGTCTTTCAAGCCGTTTTTTTTATACAGGATGGATCCATATAATGGCTCTTTTCAATCTGTCAGGTACCAACGTTGCATGTTGACCTGTCTAAGGAACAACATGATTGGTCTAAAAGGCCTCAGGTATCTCGGATCTAAATGGCAGGTACAGCGTATTACCTGCTGTCTCAGAGTATATAGATACAGATCTATTATATACATCTGCAACTAATTGAGGACTATCTAAAGAATCGAGCCAACAATTAAGTGGAGGAGCAGGGTTTGTAGTTATTAAAGATTCTTTCAACATTCGTGTAGTGCTTCATTTTATCTACAAATTTCAAGCCACTTTAACATTCACTTTTAAAAAAAAGTATTTTGTACGTAAACCTTTGCATAATTCATACTGATGCAAGTCAAATCATTCCTTCATTTCTCGCTTAACTCTCATGCGAGCATAAGCTCAAATCGACCAATCATAAAGGTGAGGTGCTCATAGCGTTTTCGCGTGTATATGAGTAAATCGCAACAGTTATGTATATGTCATCCTAGTTTTATTATTGCATATATTTTCGCGTTTTTTCTTTTTTTCTTTTTCTTCATCTTCATTCATTCTTCTTCTCCTTACATGGTTCATTTTTCGCACTTCCCTTTCATAAGGTCGGCTTAATCTGCTGTTGTTGAATAGCAACAGAGATGACGAATACAGCTATTTTGATGGTTGTTACTGCAGTGCCATAACTATGACTTGACCCTCACTAGGTATTCAACTGCTTATGAGGGCGATAAAAAAAAGGGCTCGCTATGCGTGAGCATAGGGAGGTCTGTTCATAGGTGGCATATATCCTTGCTGGCTGTAGTGTGAAGATGAGCCCCCATTGTCTGCTTTTTTTTTTAAAAAAAAAAGGGTATTTAAACTATTAGTCTTTTGCTTAAATAATATAGCCTTTAACACCCATATATACTAGGGAAGATATCTGGTCAAGCCTTAGGAACTTCTCTGTGTCAACTGCCAATACGCTTACTTTTTGGTCTCTACTTGGTTGATTCTTCTTGATTGATTCCACTTTGGTTGATCCTGCTTGGTTGATCCTTCTTACTGTGCATTCCACATAAATTAAACAATGAAGGCAATGCTCAATTGTCAAGCTATGCTCTTTAAACCCTCTTGTGTCACATATAAACAAAACCTCTAATTGTAAAGCGTCTAATTCCCAGTTATTTGACAAACACGTAAATAAAAACTGCATTTTATATAGCGAGTGTTATATATTTTTAACAAAAGAGGTGCTTTTACTCAGACTTTTTTTGGGGGCTCCTAAAAGACTTTGTTGTATTTAGCACGGATGTTGACTTATAGAGTATTCAAAGAGCTTATCATAATGTGTACAGTACCTGTAGACAGAGTGGCATCACACTAAGAATCTGTGCTGCAATGTGGTGTATATTGCTACCTGTATTAATGATATATATTTTTCTTTACATCTTATTTACAAAAATAAAAAGATATGCTTGGAAGTTATTGTTTAATCATAATCCATTTCAAACCAACTATTCAACCAATTCTTCAGGTTTGTTTACGTTATGAATTTGAAAGCGTTCCTGAGTTAAAAAAAAGTTACTTGGCTGCATGAATTATTTTAAGGAGGTCATGTTAAGGAGAACATCAGTTTTCATTCCTCATTGGCTGACTTTGGAGTAGGCTTATATAGTTAAACATGCGATTCAATTGCACTAAACTATCGTATCAACTATTACTTTAACATCAATCAATACATTAACTTTGATTTAAAAGCAGAGCTTTACATTTATAGACAAGGATCGAAAAGAGCCTGTAGCTGAGAATGGACATCTTAACAGAGAGCTTAACTTGTGGTGCAGGTTAAAGTCAAATAGTAATATTTTTATATAGACAATAAGCACTCATGAGATTTGTAGAATTTTGCAGATTTGGCAATGGACATTTTATATAAGCTTTAGTATATCTTCAGCACTTGTTGTAATATCTTCTTATTTACACATGTTTGGTTAAAGCAACAGTATGTTTATTGATGGTTACTTTCATTACTTGCTGAAGAAACCATCACTTGGTTCGTGTAACTGTCAAGATTTCCGCTTTTTTTTTTTCAGAAATCTCTTTAACAGCTTAATCGCTAATAAAGGCAAGTTGTAATAAACTCTCGTTCTACTAACTTAATGTAAGCAAAAAAGAGAAGAGACCCATCGTCGGAATAGCAATAAAGATTGAATGCTGCCCAATGACCGTCTTCATGGAGGCTTTGCTATGCTACACTAAACACTACGTTTTGCTTATTAACACTTTATCTATCAAATACAATTGTTTGCTTGTAAAAATATTGAATTTGGCAACTGTTATCAGCTTTTAAAGGAGTTTTTGAACAGGTTATAGATGACATACACCATATTAGAAAGAATAGAGTGAGAGAGATATGATTTTATTGTATAAATTTTTGTGATGACGCACGATAAAAGTCATCTTCTTTATATCAAGTAGGTTTTTAGAAGATTCTTGATTAAAATGTACCCTTTTAAGCATAGAGATCGGTTTTAAAGATAGAATGCGCTTTCCATAAGCACCCAAATGTCACTATTTTACTTTTTCCAATACCTTTATATCGTATCTAGAAAACACAAATCAAGACAAATGCTCACATTTTTTCTGCAAGTTGAATGATAAGCGATCTTTTATTATTATATCAAACAATATGAATATAGACCAGTTTAAGTCACACAGTAAAATGGTGAATAAACAAACTACGATTAGTTTTAAGGATTCCGATAAGGCTATAAAACGTCCACAATAGTAATCGAAGATACCGGACTCATTAAACAAGATAAACATGTCTCTTTGACTTAAACAACCCCTCTTTAATGCAAAATAAGAATAGTAGCCAATCAAATTATTGTCCTACATTTAATTAATTGCCAGAAATGAATGTACCTTGTTCTTTGAGACTTGCTTATTAAAGCAATCAATGAGATTGAACATTAATCAAACCAAAATATACGTGTTTTCTTACACTCATCATTCTATTTAAGTTTACATTCATCGTTGAGTATATATCAGACAAGATATTGTATACAACACAGTCCTCCCTGTTATAGAGAGATAGGTAAAAAAAAAAAAAGCTTTACATAAAAGAGCTTTATTATGAAGCGTGTGGTGTATATGTTTAGTATGTACATTATCGTTTTCTTTGTGCACGCTTCTTAGCCGCCTCTAATGCCTTGTTTACAGCCGTCAAAAGAGGAGCAAGAGTCTGAAGGATATGTTATATAGGGGAAATACAATGATTTGAAAAACAACTTACCTGTTTACATTTATCTGGATCACCGTCGTAACTGACGACAGATATTAAAATCTCCTTTAATTTCTCTTGTTGTCGCTTTAAACCTTCAGTCATTCGATTGTTTTTATCGGGCTTGTAAGGTTCATAGGATGACCAAAAGTGTCTTAGTATCTCATTCGTTGCAGAATGATAGCTTTGGATCTTTTGTTGCACTGCACTTGGTAATTTGAAATCTACACAAAAATAGTAAAGGCATTGCAAAATTTGCATATATAAAAGTATATATACCAGAAGACGTTTTATCAACATGTCTGGCTTTCTTTTTAATCGTGCTTGTAAGATCTGTGCAAACACCATCCGCTGCTCCTGTTGGTATCGTTTGTTTTGATAAGTTCGGTTGCCAGTGTTCAAACTTTCTTTTATATCCACTGAGCAACACTCTTGTTTCCTAAAGTCGATTTGCTATAATAAAGATAAAGTTCTACACTCCAAAATTTCGACTTACATCTTCCGTCATCTTGACTTGATCTACTCCTCCTGATTGACTCTCAAAGTATCGTTTTGTATCCTGGATATCTAATATAATCTTTTCTGAAGGCTTTTCATCAAGCAAGTCTGGAATGACAATTTCTTTCTCTATTTCATCTTCATGAGAAGCTTCTGGTTTTGGTTTATTACTATATGAAGGAATAAGTTTTTTATCAATCATCCAAGATGACGACTACTCACTTGATGGCTGTTTCTAATACACGCATAGAATGTCTATTAAATCTACGGATGAGCGGTAATGACTGTGCCTCTCGACCAGGTTTCATCGTAAAATCAGGCGCGTTTCCGCTCTACACATGATGAATACAATGTGAATCTTCATATTGTTTCTTACCTCGATGTGATCTTCCTGAGTAGCAGACAGATCAATATCAAATCGAATTTTCTCCATACGTGTCAATGTGGGTGGTTTTGAATTCTCTATTGTCCGTCATTAGACTTTATACTGTTTAAATCATTAGGTACCTTCATCTTCTTCTTGAAGACACTTGTCGAAAATATCATCATAAGGTGTAAGTTGAGATCGTCCTCCAGTTCGAGATCTATGAAAGAATTCGGATGCTAAAAATCTCTTCCAAAACGCTTGCTCTGTCATCTATTTAAAGCAATAAGTCTCTCTTGTGTATAAACATATATTGATTTTTTACCTTGTCTGGAACATTGGCGTCATATGCTCTTTTCACTTGAAATCATTTAAATCATGGTCATATAGTTTTGTATGTATATAGATATATACCTGAAGGAAATTCTGTAAAAATGTTGTGAATGATTTGACTTGTTAATGTGTATTTGACATCAGATCCTTCTTGCTGTCCAGGCTTTAACTCTACCATTCTTGAAGACTTTCCTTTCTGTTTTCCTTCTCGTGAGATTGCATCCTTTTTCAATTTCTATATTTCCCTTTAGTTTTATGTTTTTATACGTCACTCCTATACCTGTCGAATACGCTTCACATAAGGACTTGCCCAAAACTCTTCTTCGTCTACACTTTTGCCCACAACCACCAGTTCTTTATGAAGCGTTTGTAATTCTCTACTTGACATCAATAAAGCCTTTCTATCATTAAATTCTTCCTGTCGTGGATTGCGTGGACTCCCCGGTGTACTGGGAAGCGGCGATCGAGTCACTGGTGAAGGTATAGCCGACGTGTGTTGAGATGCTGCAGTAGGCGTTGACGGTGACGGAGTGGATGTCGAGAGAGGAGTTGCTGGTGTTGTCACAGGCGTTGTTGTTGCTGTTGTTGTTGTTGTTGTAGCACTGACGGATGTACCTCTTGCACGAGCAAGTAGTTCGGCTACTTGTAACTTAACTGCTTCACGCTCTTGAAGGTTCTTTGCTGATGTAAATTGAAACGTATAATCTTTTGCTCCTGTAACTTTCAGAGAGATCTTGAGCAGGACTTTGGGTGAACTCTCGGGTGTTTGAGCAAGTCCTTTTTTTTTTTTTTTGAAAATGTTTAATAGCAAATAATCAATGTATATTGTCTCCCTCTTCTTTACCTGCAATGTCATTGTAATAAATCGAAGGTGTTAACTGCGAAGAGCCTTGTTGTTGATAAGCTACTCGCTTTGGAGTGACAAAGAGGGTACCGTCTTGTTTCTTATAACGAACAGGTGCTCGAAGAAGTAATTGTTCATTAGGCTCCCACATGTGCGATCAATTACAGAAAAAAAAAAAGTGATACTATGGATATGCACTAGAACGAGATTACAGGCGACTTCCTAGGTGCGCCCCTCTTAATACACAAGTAACATTGGATTTGGAAGTATCTCAAAGAGTGCTTTAAAGCGATGCAGTACGCGATTAAACCATGTATTGCTTATATGGGTACCAGAAAAGAATTAAAGGCGCATGCTTTCGGTAACAAATACAAATATCTTTGTGGTCTAAAATACCATCCCTTTTTTTTTATTATTATTATTCCCATTCATCTTCTTCATCATCTTCGTCGTCGCTTTGCATGGCTTGTTTACGTTGTTTTAATACATTTGCTAAGCTTGATGCCAAATCACCACCTGCAGCACCGGCTGCAGCACCAGTGACTGCTGCTGCTGCTGTTGTTGTTGTTGCTGTTGGTAAGGTCGGACTGCGCTCGACTGTTGCTGCCTTTTTCAATTTACCCGACGACTTCAGATTACCAAATCCTCCTGCTGCTCGAATAGATGCCATCAGATCACTTCTTCCATCAGATCCAGCTGGAGCTGGTATGGGTGCAGTAGGCGGAGCATTTCCAGGCATAGGTGGCGGCACAGGAGCATTTCCAGATGGTGGTGGAGGAGGAGGAGGTGCTGGTATACTGTTCTTTGGCATAGGTGGTGGCACAGGAACATTTCCAGATGGTGGTGGAGGAGGAGGAGGTACTGGTATATTGTTCTTTGGCATAGGGGGTGGCAGAGGAACATGTCCTGATGGAGGCGGTGGCACTGGTATACTACTCTTTGGCATAGGCGGTGGCACGCCGCTTCTTGGGATGTTAGATACTGGCGGTGGTGGAGGGGGAGCTGGAATGGAGGGTGTAGCGCTGCTTGGTACAGGTGGAGCAGGAGGGGCCACATGTGGTCGCATAGGTGGTGGTGGTATGGTTGAATTAGCATTATTTCTGACAGGTGGTGGAGGGGGCGCTGGTCTTCCACGAGAAGGAGGAGGGGGAGCTGGACTTCTTGAAGGAGGCGGAGGGGGTGGTGGTGAGACGTGATGGCCATTACTGCTATTTACATTGATTGGGCGCCTTGGAGGAGGAGGGGGTGGCGGAGCGCCATGAAGTCTGCCTAATTAATTTGTCAGTCACTCGAATATATATAGCATGAATAGGAGATCAAACCTGGAGGTGGAGGTGGTGGTGGAGCCTTCTTGCGCTGAATGGGTGAAGGCGCAGGCGAGGCATGTTGTTGTTGTTGTTGTTGTTGATTGTTTTGCTGTAAGAACTCTTGAATAAATTCTTGATTATCATTGATTTCTTCAGCCGAAATGCCAAGAGCCTGTAGCTGACTGAGAATACCGTTGAGTTCAGGATCATTATTTTGTACACTGAATCCTTTTCCAGGAGTATAGCCAATATGGCTTAAATGTCTATCGTTCGAAAATGTCATTCAAAGAGCTCTCTCCTATTTTTATTTCTCTTACCTAAAGTCAGCTGGCATACCGATATGGTTTTTATCAATCTTGCTCTTGCGTTTATCCTTTTTTAATCCAAACAGACCCTCTGCACTCTCCTTTTGATCATTTACTTTTGAATATAGCGATTGACGGTTCTGAACCTTTTTATAAAACGTCTCAGCCTCTTCCTCACTCACGAATTCTAAACCTGTTAGACAGTCCTGTCAAAGATAACTGTGAATAGAGTTGAATTTTTTTTTCTCGATGTTATTTACGTCTGTTTCAAATGTATGAAAGAAGGGCGCATCTTGAACATATTCGAATCCTTCATACAACTCTTGTTCCCAAATGACACCTGCTTCTCTCTTTATTTTATGTAAGATATCTAGTGTTTTATCATTACAAACTTACCTCCAAATCTATTATTCTAATAAAAAATGAATTGTTCTTTGCTTTATCAATACAGAATGCAGCAGCTCCCCATACTCTTGAATAAGACCACTGGGAAGGATCAGGATTGGCAACGTAAAGTCGGGCAACAGCTGCAGTAAATATTTTCTATTTCTTTGTTGGTGTATTTCATATAGTTATAATCTAGTGTCTACTTACTGAAGTTGGCAATGCCTTTCGTACAATGTTTTTGTCTTCAGGTGATGAAAGAGTTGTTGACTTCATCTTGACAAGAAAGAAAAAAAGAAGCAAAAAAAAACAAAAAAAAAACAAAGCAAATTGTAATGATGAAATTAAATGAAAATTAAACTCAGAGCCAAGCTTTATTTATTTTTACTATCTTTATCAGATGAACATGTAAATAGATGCTTTTTCTTATTCATATTACACCTTCAATAATAAGCACGTCTAAACAGTGCACTAGAATCAGCCTACTAAAGCTTGATCTTGCATTAACACATGAGCAACGCTACAATTACTGCACTTACTATCAATTGCTCATCTTGTCGTGCACCTTTACCAGTTGACTCAGCATATTGTGCTTGGCAAACACGCAGAGAACAAGTTGCAATGTGAACAGTGCATTATATATATATATATGATATCTTCGTTTACAAATCAAAATATGGCAATGAAAGCCCTCCAAAAGACTAACGCCGTGGATTTAATGCGCTGTCCATAACGGCAGTAAACTCCTTAGCACCTCGGTCAGTATATTACGTCTTTTTTTATTGATTAGTTTTCTAGTTAATGTGTTTGATGTTCGTTTGCTGCAAATAATGCGACAACAGCCAACATTACTAATTAAATTTTTAGAATAAAGATGATTATATTAAGAATATATAACTTACAGCACACAAGACCATATCTATCCTTTACAAAGTTTGTAAAACTCCACTCCTTGACTTCCCCATAGTCATCAATGAAATACGTGTTGACCTTGGTACTTTTCATGCCGACAGCTAAACCAAAAATAAATTAAACTACTTTATCAACTTTAAAAATATATACTTGCATATATAATTATTGCCTGTCCTATCTTTCCAAAATAAAACAGATCCAACCTTCTTTTAAAATAAGTGTGAGCCGAAAGTAATACAAGTATAGAGCAACTTACGCCTGATTTACTATCCATAGGATGAATGACCATACGTGGTTTCCATCTCAACGATCTCCTCAAGTTATGCGGTGACATTTTTCCCATGGACGCATCCTCACTATCACTGACTCCACGTTTAAATATATAAACAGAGTGAGTCTCTGTCCAAACGGCCAAAAGGGTTGCATCCTCATTTAGTTTCAGTCCCACTATGTCGGAATCATCCACCATCGTATCGTCCTCAGCATCATTATAGGCTTCAGACATGACCGTACCATTGGCGTGCTTATACAAGTGATCACTATTGGTTATATTATTGGTAAAATCAAATGTATAAAAGTGCTTTGCGATGGAGGTCACCAAGGATTTTCCATGGCTTGATCGAGTCATGAAAGGAACTGGCATGGGATTCTCTATTCTTTCGATGGGATGTTGATATGTATCTATATGCGAGAATTCAGGCACACTGTTGATGTATCTAGGGAATCTTTCCTTTGCGTACTGTAAGTCAGCTTGTTGTTTACAAAAGCAATGCTTACTCGATTTTTAAAGGTTCCTTGTCTTGTCCATTCCCCTATCTGCCTGTCTTTTGTATAAGGTGTTCCATCGACAATCGTCAGATTGATATAATAATCTTGTGTTGTTTGGTAGATGTCGAGGGTAAGCACACGAATGATGGCTGGGCTAAGGACAACTTTTAGTTTATGGACTTGACATGCTTTGAGCTTACTTTGGTGAGTATAGTTTACTAAGCAATCCAGCGTGAGCTTCAGTATCTCTGGGTTGATGATAGGCTATATGATGCTCAATTAGAATAAATAGAGTACATGATTTCCGTTACCTCTGATAGGATCTCCTGGGATTGTTTGACCTATATATATGACTCCCATCTCTTCAGAATGTGGTGGTGCAGTTATATCCTGAGGAAGAGGAATGATACGAAATCTATAATTATCTGGATCACTACACATATAAATGAGAACACGCATATCTTTAGTGTTGAATATACATACCGATGCAGTAATATGCAATCATCTTCTAATGATATCTCCTTTACTAGTGTTGTTCCAGGAATAAACAAGTCCTTATACTGCATATCACTGTCCTGGTTTGGAAAATAATAAACTCGTACATAATGCAAAAGATCATCCTTTTCCAGTCTGCGATATAACACTGCAAATTGTATTAATCCATCATTTGGACTTTCTGATACATTCACAATAGTGCCATCGATGGTATGGTTGAAGCATGGTTCCCACTCTGTCTCTATGGATTGTGATAGGCCGTCTTTTAACTTTTTTGTTTGAATGATACGACCTTGCAAAAAGAGTTAAATAAAGTAACGGAATAAAATATAAAAACATACCAAAAGTGCCCACTTTGAGTGCGCTCGTACTGTAAAAATAAGACTCGCTTCGTTCTTGGTCAAAGACAAGCTGCGTATTATAAATGTAATCTTTCTTGGCTCTCAAGATGACCTGATCTGAGACACCGTTTTTGCTTTTTTCGACGTGTGGTATATAAACAGGAGTTGGATAAGGAACATCATAGAGCAATAAACTTGTGAGGTAGATCATGGCTACTCCTGCTATTGACATAATATAAACGCGCCATTCCATATTTTATATATTTAAAAAAAGAGAAAAAATAGAGTGATTGTTTGACATGTTTCTTATTTGGCCCCACCATTTGTGCCACCAAAGAATTAAAAAGCAAGACGATGGATATGTCTTGAGGATACGTCATCGAAAAAGAGAAAGATAAGTAATATATGACTTTAACCAGTTGCACATCAATATAGCTTATCTAAGATACATCTTTTTGTAATGTATTACTTCATTGTTAAAAGTACTGAAGTTCACTGACCCAATCATCTCGCTCATTTTAAAGCTCAGCCTCTATTCATTTCAATCAGGCTACAGTGTTTCTACTTTGACTTCAGATGATGTTAGTTTTTTTTTTTTTAAACCAGATTTTTAGGTTACCTTTTTTAGATAAAACGAAAAATAAATACAGGCAGGAGAATTAGTTGTGAAAAAAGAAAAAGTATAGAACTTACCTGCATCTTGGTTTACTCTATCAATACTCGCCCTAGGCAAGATCGTTGCTACCACCGGGTGGCATAGCGCAGATTTTTTTTTGGGGAAGGGACTTCAGTAAATGATGAAGAGCGCTTGAGGGTTTACCTCTGAAATCTTGAAGGGCGACCAAGTGCTTGTCGATGACTCTTCATGATTGCTTTGAAATTCAAAGCAGCTACTAAATCCTTATTCAATTGATTTCTGGACTCCAAACATTCTTGATTTTTGCTTCTAAGAAAAGGAATTAATGAGATAGTTGTCAACCTTTTAGAAATTAAGAATATGCTACCTTAAGAGTCCGTGATACAAGACTATAGGGTAGCGTGCTCGTCGAAATGACCGAGGATTAGAAACTTTTGCAAACTTTTCTAATTCTCCATCTTTACAAGTGGGGCAAAGGGAACACGTCTTGTGTTCATCAATCAAATAAACGGAAAAACCGTGTTTCTTCAACATTCTGCACATGTCCTTCCCCCGGATTGGCTCATGATACCTTTGATTTGCAGCAGACGAATCCTCAATAACAAGAATAGAATCTTTTCCGAATTTCTCTCAAATTTTTGCTGATAGATGGCTGTCAGACTGCTGCCTGTTAACGATCGAAGATAACTTCATCTTTCGGAAAGGAAGTAAATGATGGTTGTGATGTTCATTGTATTCATTCGTGTAATATGTGGGCAATGCCCCATGAACTCTTGCCCTGACTTTCAAGCACTCGGCAAATTGAAGAACGTTAACGGTCGGAGCCGGATGCTTTGAAAGATATGCTTCAGATCCCTTTACTTTTTCAGGTTTTGTATTTTGACGCAATTTAGCGAATTTCCTCGACTTGGTTTCTGTGGCCCTTTGGTTAAGAGTATACCGATAGGGATCGCTCTTGCTATTTGATTTATTTCTCTCATGCATACAATACAACAAGTCACGACGCCTTGAATTGATAAACACGCACTTGTTGGTGGTTTCTTGAAGCTCCCCTGTTGTCAATTTGTTTATGTATTGACATTCATCTTCGTCTTTCATACGTATTCCCTTAGATTTGTAATGGCTTTATATTTAGTTCGTAAGGCCGAAAATACTACACAAGTTTGAAGCAAGGAGTGACTTTTCTTTCTTTTTCATCGTTGAGATTACTTTGCTTCTGTTCTCAAGGCAAACATATTATTTAATATGGTACCATGAAAGGATTCATATTATGAAAACTCTCTCACACCATCTAAATTAGTAGCAATATTCCAACAAAATAAACGCTACATACACGTACCTGAAATAGTCTGGTAGTGGCCAAGTATATATATAAAACTGAACCTTCGTCTTTATCAGTGCCTTCCAGAATGTATTCCTTTTTACTTCACCAATTATCAAGTGTTTTAAGTACGCAATCAACTTTTGCTTTAAAGTGTCCTTTTAAGAATGTTAATATTTGAATTAAGCGAAAATCTACGAGCCTTACTTCTTGACCACAAACTCAAGACTCCTTCTTGAAAGACAAGAAACAGCTACCATCAGATTAGTTCATTTTCGCCTTGTAAAACGACATTTAATCTTTTAAATTATATTGTATTGTCTCTGTTGGTATCCTTAAAAACAGGGACAACTTTCTTTTTGTCATAGACTTCACATTATCGTCTTTTAATTTATGGTAGTGGCATGCGATACTGATTGAATTCAAGAGTTTTTTTAGAAGCCACAACTTGACTTTGAGCCACCTATTCTCTCTCACGATGCTTTCAGATTGATAAACTACTTCATCTATCTAAAAAACATGTTCTTCTATCTAAAAAGAATTCAATTCAGGCACTTCGACAAGTTAACCTTAATATGGAGAAGCATTATATAAAGGCAAGTGAGATAGCCATGAGTGAAATTCAGGTCGAAGAAATGGATCTCGATGAAGATCATGCATTTACTTACGACAAATTGATGTCATTGACTGATGATACAGTCGCGTTTCCAGAAATGGAAGATGATGTCGTTCCTCAGAATGTACCACTTGCGTCTGAGGATAGTGACAGTAAGAAGGCTCTCGCTTACAAAGCTTATGACCTTGAGAATATCAAGTAATTCATTCACCTTATGTAGGAAGAAGGTGGTTCTGTTGCAAAGCACGTAAAAGCTTGCTTTATTCCCCGTTCAACTGTATATGAAATACTGAGGCAATGGAATGAGAGCGATGGAACTGCTATTCCTGTCGGTTGTATGAAACGGCCCTCCAAGAATAATAGGACTCCCAAGACAAATAATACCAAACTAACACAAAAGCACACGCAGTTCCTCATAGGTTTGGTTGATCAAAATTCGTGTATTACAGTGAACATGGCAAGAGAGCAGCTTTGTAACATGTTTCAAGGCCTCATCATATCTGAAAGCGGTTTAAGGAAACACATGAAAGAGAAAATTAGACTATCCTTGAAAAATTCAAGTATTTATACTATGGACAGAAATGCTACAAGATGATAACAGAATGGAAAGCGGCTGGGAGTTGATTTTCAAAAGAATTGCGTGTTCATCGAGGAAGCCGAATTTAATTCTTATCAAATATAGGAGCAGAGTTTGGTCTGTTAATGACACCCCAGCACAAGTAAAAGTTCCAACACAAAAGGATATCAATCTTAGTATCGTCGAATGCATTTTCCATTTGGGACCATTAACTTCTCCAAAGTCGAACCTTTGAAGCCCAGCGACGTTGCTAAAATTCAGAAAGAGTTTCCTCTACCTGAAAACAAGAAAAGAAAAGTGAAGATTGGTGAATCTTCTAAAACAAAGGTCAAGAAAGGCACAACAGCGTATCATGTCGTAACTTTTGTTCGAAACATCATGGGCATTTTGGATAGACATGATAAAAAAGGATTTTTTTATCGTCATAGATAGCTGTAGGATTCATCGTTCTCATTATGTAACAGAATCCATCTAAAGTCGTGGTTATAAACCTTTGTTTATACTACCTTACCCACCATTTCTTAACCCAATTGAAAAGCGTTGGTCTAAAATTAAAGATCATGTCAAAAGGAATCCACTCTCCTCATTGGATACTTTAACTCCCAGAATTCAAGCAGCTTGTAGAAGCGTTACCACAGAAGATTGTCTTGGATGGATCAAGCATGCAGAAGGCTTCTGGGATAGATATCTCGATAAAGAATTAGGTCTTGCTTGATTGAATATCTTTACCCCTTTTTTTTTCACTTGTCCGAACAATTTACAGCGTCTGTCTGAATTGATTTTTTCAAGTGTAAAATAGTTTCTGAATATAAACTTTTATTCGTTCGAAAAAAAAATCCATTTGTCTGAATTTAAAGTGCGAATGCTGTATTACAGCTCCTCTCTCTCTTTTTTTTTTTTCAATTGTTGCCCTTGATGGATCGCAGAAAAGAAGAATTAGAAAAGAAGAGACAAAAATTAGCTGAGCTTAGGCGTGCTCGAGAAGAAAGAAGAGCCCTGTTGGAAAGCCAGTCCACTCACTCCTCTTCGGTAATTAACATGTTCATTTCTTTCTCCTGAAACCCTCATTCTATTTTAGACGACGACGACGACGGGTTCTGCTGGACGAGATAGAAAAGCTATTGATGATCTTGTTGCTCTTGTTTTGGGTGAACGTCCATCTACACCGAATGCTACTACTGCTAGTGGTAGCGATCGAGGCTCGGATGCCGGTTCTGAATTTTCTTCACGTCCAACTTCAGCTAATTTTGGATATTCATCTCCTGGAACGCCCATCAGTGCGTAAGTGAAAAACATAGTTTAAATAAAATAGGAAAAATCTAAATATATAATGCAGAACCGATGCAAGATTATCTATGGTCTCAGCCGCTTCTCAACCCATTCAGTCTACTACAGCGCCTCACTATGTAGCCGAACTCACCGAAACACAGGCGTTTATTGCAGATATTCCTCCACTTGTAAGCACATGTATAAACATATCAGCTTATTCTCACTATTTATTTAGGAACGTGTTGTGTACAGTAAAGAAATCCAAACGACAGATGGATCACTTGAAGCGCCTCAAGTGTCAGAAGAAGAAATTCGTAAGCAGATAACTGAAGAGTTTGAACAACGAGAGAAACAAAAGATTGCACAGCTGGAAGAGGAAATTAAAAGACTTGAACAGGAAAAGCATGAAGAAATCAAAGGTTTGACATATATACATAGTTAGGGTCGACATATATAATGACATATTGTTTAGAATTGACCGAAGAAGAGGCAAAGGTCATTCAAAAATCTCAAGAGTTTATTGACTTTGTTGATACTTCGACCAAATTAGTTGAAAGAGCATTGAATGAAAAATATGACTTTATGAAAGACTATACCTTGGGCATTGATGTAGAACAGTAAGATATCAAAAAAGCTTGTATTTATTTATTAACGCTGATTTAGAGATGAGAATTCTGGTAAACACGTCAAGTTTGTATGTAATTTCTGGGATGAAAAATGGTGCAAGAATAGATCTGTCACAGATGTCAATTGGTCTCTTAAAGTAAGATGATGATGCATTTTTTAAGCATATTGACATATTTTGCTAGTATCCTGAATTGGTTGTATCATCCTATAATAAGAATCCACTTGCACCCAATGAGCCTGATGGTATTGCTCTTGTTTGGAACTTGCATTTATTGGACCGTCCTGAATTTGTATTTCACTCTCAGGTACACAAGTAAATATAAATGTTCACAAATATTTCTAATACTTGATATACAGTCAGATGTGTTGAGTGTCATGTTTAGCAAATTCCATCCAAACTATGTGATCGGAGGTACCTATTCGGGACAAATTGTCCTTTGGGACACGCGTGCCAAATCTTTGCCTGTCTTGAAGACTCCATTATCAGCTGGAGGACATACCCATCCTGTATACTCGATTGAGATGGTTGGAACTCAAAATGCTCACAACTTAATATCTGCAAGTACCGATGGATTTGTTTGTTCTTGGCAATTGGATATGCTTGCTCAGCCTCAAGATTATTTGGAGTTACTTCATTCTGCTCATAACAAAACAGATGAAGTCTCGACTACTTGCTTAGGATTCCCCGATAATGAAACCACTGCTTTCTGGGCTGGTACGGAAGAAGGCAATATATACCAAGCAAACAGATATGATAGAGCTGGCAGGTAAAAAAATATTTAATGTACAAAAAAATATCTGATCCGTTTCTTTATAGTAAGGCAGGTATAAACCAATATGACACTTACCGCGGTCATCATGGTATGGTCACTGGTATCGATTTCCATCCTCTGCATGGTCCTGTCGACTTTTCCGACTTATTTTTGACATCTTCTGTAGATTGGACTGTCAAACTTTGGAGAGCAAAGGTAAACATTCCTATTTTTTTTTTTTATGCTAACAAGCCTTTGTTCAGTCTATATCCAAAACGTCCACTCAAGCATCTACCGTGACTCCATTATATTCATTTGAACATTCTGATGATTATATTTATGATGTCAAGTGGTCACCCGTTCATCCTGCCTTGTTTGGTACAGTCGACGGTACAGGGCAATTTGACTTGTGGAATCTGAATGCAGATACGGAGGAACCATTTGTAAGCACACAAGTAGGATCAGGAAAGGCTTTGAATAAGCTTGCGTGGGACAAGGAAGGAAGAAAGACGGCTATTGGTTCAAGCGATGGTCATGTCTATGTCTACGATGTTGGCGAGATGGCAAACCCAAAGCCTGAAGATTGGAGCTTATTGCAAAAGAATATAACCGAAATGATCTCAAACCAAGAAAATCCCCCAGCAAAATAATTGCCTCTCACTTTTTATTGATACCTTTTTTTTTTTTCTCTTTTATAATATAGTATTATTTCTTGTTTTCTTTTAAGAATGCCTTGACTTGACTTGCTGTGGCTGTATACCATGCATAGAGTACAAAAGCCTGAAGTCCATGAAAGATAGAGAGTAACAAGCTGGCATTTTTGTTCATGATTGCTTCATTACGATTTTGAATGAGGATGAGTGTCATGATACCATGATACACAATGAATCCACAGGCTGTAGGATATATGAATATATGTACATATATACATCACGTTTACCTGTAGCGCGTTTGCATGGTAGCATATTGGGCATATTTCTACTTAGTAAACTGACAACAGCTAAGCATGCTAAAGTTGCACCATAAAACTGTATGCATAAAAGACTGGTTGTATCAAGTGTTTGGTTAAAGAGAAACCCTGTGGTTTGAGTGAATAATAATGTTTGAAGTGCAATGAGGCCTGATACTATGCCGTGCTATATGAATTGTAAGATATACAGCGACTTAGAATAAACAGCAAGTAGTCTTTACACAAGTAAATATGAGATTAAGTGGGTTGGACATGGTACACAGTATGAATCATAAGAGAGAAAGAGACTTTATTTTTTTGGTCTAAAAAGTAACTCGCCCCCCCCCCATTTATTGGATAACTCCCCACTTTTGAAAAAATGGACCTATCGGGGCATAAAAGTGTCGAATTGTACTTTATGTTTATTTACAAGAAATATATGATTTCTAAAGGGGACATGTAAAAAAAAGGTATACAGCCAAGTTTCTAGGGGAAATGAAATTATGATAAAGTTGTATGAAAATCTCTCACAAGACTCTTGATCGCATCAATAGTACCAAAGATACAACCAACAACGCCCAGCAAAAGTGTGAGAGCACAAAACGCCAATTCATAGATAGGCTTGTTGCGAACACCGGTCAACTTGAGGTAACATAAGACGGGCAAAAGGAAGATAAGACCACATCCTGAAAAGGCGCCAATGAGACCCATGAAATCATCAAAGAAAGGAACATAGACGGCTAAGATAACCAAGACCACCATGGTGCAAGTACGAATGACGGATCGAATGAGCCAGACGGTCCATCGGTTGAGGCTTCTGTCGTAGAGTCGGATCACTTTTTCCATTTCGAGAGAGAACGAGGTTGTAAAGATGGGGATAGCAAGTACGACATGAATGGTCATGACGATCATTGAAATCATCTTGCCGGTTCCTTCTGGAAGCGAGTTATACACAGGGGATACGGTTTGACGTCCATAAGACCAGTAGCCGGGAACGGCTGTCAGGAGATAAAGTGCAGTACAAAAGGACATACCAGTTAAAAGAACCCATTTCCATTGATGAGGCTTTTTCAATGCATGTTCCATATGAGGGTAGGTGTTGATGCCACCATATGAGAATGCAATGGTAGCTAAAGCAGAAGGGAAACCAGTCCAGATGACCGCATCAGTAATCACGACTCTTTCGGGATGAGCATGGTGGTCCATAGGGGCCTGGATCAATACAACGAAAACAGCCATAGCTGTACAGATGGCGCCGACAGCAGCGAGTAAAGTAACTTCTTTTAGTGTTTTGGTAATTAGGCAGGGTGTTAACAAGACAGCACCACAGATGATTGTCCATTTCGCGGGACTAAGTGCTCCACTCTAGAAAAAAAAAAAAAGAGAAATGTTATTTTTTTTTGTTGTTGGTTGTGTAATGATAACAAGACTTACAGTATGTTCAAGTAGTGAGTGCAAATTACTAGCAGCCAATACCAGATAAAGGGCTGGACACCCAAACAGGTACAAATAATGAAGTGCAGTAGCAATGACAAAACCGACCCATCCGTATGCAGCATAACCGACTTCTTTATAATCGTGAAGTCGATGACCAGGCTTGTAGTACAGACAACGAATTAAGATAGTACCGTTATAGACAGACATGAAGAATGCAAGTATCATGATAAGAATACCAAGCCAACCACCAATGGCAAGTGCATCTATAAGAAAATGAATAAAGAGTCTTTATATAAAGAATATGATCCTTACGTGGTAAACCCAAGGTACCGGTGCCAGCAACAACACAGACCACATTAAAAAAGCCAGTAAGGAATGTACCGTTACCATGTCCAAATTCATTGATGCTCGACTGACTATCTTCTTCACATCCAATTTCATCCGTAGTTCTTTCTTTTACTTTAAAGCTGTCAATGTGGCTACCGACTGGAGAAGACGGGAAGCTGCTTTTTTCGATTTCTTGTGCATCCATAAATAGTAGAGAATGTAATTTGAAAAATAATTGAAATTGAATAGAGTGGATCAAATTAAAAAAAAGGGGGGAAACAATGGATGTCCTTTTTTTTTCTTAAAGAAGAAGGAAGAAAAAAATGTGTTTCTCTTTAAGAGGAAAGTATAAAAAAAAGTTTTTTTAACCAGCTAAAACGGGATAAAAGAAAATTGAGAAGCAGAAATCACTGATCTTGAAAAATTAGAATACAGTACAAGAGTTTCTTTGGTTGTGAAGACTATCTTTGGCGGTAATGAGGAGCATATATATGGCCAAAAGGACTAAAGAAGGAAAGAAAGACGATATTACCGTATATATATATATTTATGTGTGTGTGTGAAGTTGATCTGGCTTTACCCTGGAATATATTATAATACGGACAAATACGGAAATTAATTGCAAGATAAAGTTTGGGTAAACCCAGATTTTTGTAACATTGAAGCCTACAGTATCCACGTGCCCGTGGTTAAATCGAGGGTACTATAAGAAGTAGGTTCGTCTTCTTCTCATACTCCGCTGAGAATCTGTTGGTATTTGTAAGCAGAGAGGAGATGTTTCTAGGACATTACCTTTAAAGACATGTGCGGAGTCATCGGAATATTACTTAAAACTGGTAAAATTTTTTTTTACGTCAATGGTTGTCATTTTTAATTTAATAGTGTGACCAAGACTCTTTTGGGTTGCTGTTTTTTCCCGATGTATCACCCTTTTTTTAGGCTTATTACAGATGAGCGAAGGATTAAGCTTGTATAAAGAATCAATAACTTGTTTATATGAAGGATGGCTATCACTCAATTGAGTACACAGGAGGTATTCTTTCAAAGTTTTTATGAGCAGTTTAAGATACTTTGTGATCGGTTAGAAAACATACCCGAGAATGAGCTTTAAAGAATAGATGATTATTTTAAGAATGATATGACCTCTGTACAAAATACAAGCCTGTATATGAAATGATGCCCTCCCTTTCATACAGAGAGAAATGAAAAACAGGATATGCTGATGAAGTGGCTTTGTGACATTAATAGTGTGACTTTTTTTTAAAGAATCAAGCTTCTAGAACATGAACGTGTTTACAAATCTTTGAAGATGCTTCTACTGACAATCATCAATGTTAAAATCACTAAATAAAATAGGCATTATTGCAGTTGATCATCTCCTTTTGTGATAAGATCTGATGAATGAGATTTTTATGTAAAGAAAAAGCATACAAGCATATATATCTGCATTTAGTCGCTTTATTTGACTGTCCATACTTTTATTCATTGACATTTACCGCTTTAAGTGCAATCAAAAGGATTGCTAAACCATCGAGTTACTATGTTCTATAGCAAAACTGTATACAATTGCAATGCTTTTTTGTGCATTCTCTTCATTCCTACAATCAAATGAAACAGTTAAAACTATTGTATCTACAAAGCTACCGATAGAGAGAATATGCCGGAAATCTTCGTCATGACAGGTAAAAATTCAGAATTAAATACCAGAATTCAACAGCTGCTGAGCAGCAAGGAACAGAAATCATATCAATAGATAACAAGCCTTATTGGAGGAGGTAGCTGCCATGTTACCAGCAAGAGCCCTCAGGATACGCAACAACAATTCATTGTCATAATCTTGTCTACTGTAGTCTGCCATCTTCAAGTATTATCTTGGATGAGAATAATACTCCAAAGTTCCGAGGTGCCTATTTAATTAAAGTGAGGCCAGATCATACAGCTAGCAAGTCGGCTTCTGAAGATGCTTTTTGTTGGATGGCTCCAGAGTTGCTTAAATGCAGCCCTCCCTTTTTCAAGTCTGGAGTCTTTAGTCTTGAAATCATCCTATGAGAAATATTAGTCGATGAAGATTATCCGTACGAAGAAGCGAAGGACACCGCGCTGATCAAAGAATGTGTACTTGGAGGCTATCGCGATCTCTTTCCACCTGACACGATGTCTAGAATTAGCCGTAAGAATATCAAAGATATTATTTACTGTAAAAATGCGCCCACTAATAATTGCAAAGACAAGTATTAGCATCTCGCACACTCCTTGCGTACTACTCCATGAGAAGGCAGTGCCACTATTTTGAGATTTGGTAGTGCGCGAAGGAGTGTGCCAAGAATCTCCCTTATTCATCTTCATTTAATAGACGACGTCAGATATTTGTAGTCGTCACTCCTCGTATATATTCAGGTCGTACCCTCATTTATTAGCTCTTCTTTCTTTTTAAAAGTAAATGTAGCCAATTGACTCTTTACTGTTTTATAGCTATATAAGCATAAATATCACAAAGGCCAACATCCGCAATTTTGAAAGCGTGGAGTTCGCAAAGAAAGAATTTACAAGCCAAGATGAGATTTGCTTTCTCCAACGCGCGAGGAAAGAAGAAAAGAGGCCCAGGAACCGATATTGACTTGGAGCTATTATTTGCTGAAGCGAAAGCCGCCACGACGATAACAGTAGCTGGCTAGAAGGCCCTTACTATCTCTGTCCAACAATTGCAAAATGCGCACATCTCTGAGCAGGTCAGCTCTCAAATAGTGTAAAAAATACAAAGAAATTGCACGTACTGATAGCGTTTAATAGGTCATCATGAATGATAATGATGATGAAAGCTTGAATAGCAGCGAAGAACAAGCTGATAGGGCCTCGGGCGACGACCGTTATGACTACAATTTACCACGACGTTTCTGCGAGTATAAATGTGCAGCAGAATTTTCAGCAGAAGAGCGCGGATTTTATGTTGATGATCACCTTCAAGAGATCCTGTAAGTTCGATAATCCTCGTTGTAACATAGAAGGCCAATACTCACCTTGGTTATATAGGTCTTTGTTGAATGTTCTCTTCTTGAAAGAAAATGAATACAGCGAGCAGCAAATCGTTCACTCTGGACTTGCGAACTTGGAAGCGCTACGCAGTACCATAGTTGACGGATATATGGATTCAAGCGTGAAATTTGATACCAACTTATACAATCAAATCTCGGCAGTATTGAGCGTAAGCCTTGGTGAAGGGCTAATTCTGTGTATTATTCAATTGTTGACAATTGCTTTTTAGAATTTTCGCTTCCAAGACGGCACACGAGTAATGAACGCGCAATTTCATAGTAGGCGTATGTACCACTGGCGACAAGCCGGGCGAGGAAAAACGTAATCGAGAAGCCTGTAGAAATCATGTCATGTTACTCTTCTTTTCCTAAAATAATTTGACCCAACCATAAGTTTGGAAAGCAATAGCCGCATTGAATTTGTTGACAATGATGGCATTTTTGTTGAAGATAGTTAACTAAAGCGTATCCATACACAAACTGTAGTTACTGGCGCTGCCTTGGAATATTTTAGCTTCTCCATGGCCAATGCTAGTTTCATACTGCAACTGGCACTTTTCAGAAAGGATGGCATCGGGTCGTGACTTGCCACCTGCCTCTAGCAAGGTGTCCGTCAAGCGTAGATGGTCTTGCCTGTCAGGATCAGAAATCAAACCTGACAATATGGAATCATTGGTTTGACATACAGATATATCTTCAACTTATTCTTTTTCATTTTCACCGATGACACTATTATCTTTGAGAGGAAAACACTACATGCACCAGGAGATGCATCAGAAGTTAGACTAATTTTACGGACGCTACCTCCGGATACTACCTATGATGAAGTTCAACAAATCTTTTGAATGTGTGGCACCACGCTAAGCATGACTTTATAAAGTCACCATCTTGGCTTGTGTTTCTTTTTGAGAAGAAAGAGATAAAAAAAAAAGAAAAAGAAATGTTGTTATTGATGTATTTTGATTTTATGTTGTCAGGTGTTATCAACAAAGAGCCAAGATCAGTCATGTGCAATTGTGATAAATTCATACTTTATATCAATGAGCAGCCTTAGGTTAGGTAGAAACTTTGGTAGTGTGAAGTTGTAGAGACAACAAAAGTAGCGATCGTAATATTAACCGCTTTGTCGTGAATTTTTTCATACATATAGTGTTTCCCTTTTTTTGGTTTTTTGACTCTCTTTTTTATGAAAAAAGGTAAAAAGAGACTGGATGACAATTGTGGAATTGCATCGAGATGAATTTCTATGTTACTGATGTATGCGCCATTCTTTACTAGCGCATTGATCGGCCTCACATTGAGTTTCTCTCTACACGTCGCTTAGTCTTCATTCATATTTGTTTCCTGTACGATGTGGATTCCTTGACTTTTTCAAATTATGATAGAAATGAGCCTCTCTGTATATGGCTTTTGACACCAGTGATTGATCAAGTTTGCTAAACTTTTTTTGTGCAAGATATCTCTGACATTGCACTCGACTTTGCTTTTTGACTGGGTAGCAACACGTTAGATACTGTGGTGATGATACAATAGAACAAGGTGAATGTGACAACTGAAATCAGTTAGAAGAGCCGTAGCACACAGGCTCCACCATATTGGAATGAAACCCTCGCCTCTGAATGCAGGTATTCATAAAATCAAGGTAGTCATTCGAACAATTGAAATGTACGACCATACTCTTCTTTTTTTTGCCACTATATTCTCCGGATTTGAATCCATTTGAGAAAGCCTAGTCAAAAATCAACTCTATGTAGACAAGGCTCTGTTGACAAAGAATAGCAATTTGGCCAACGCATACAAGAAGCAGACTTTTTGTTGCAAGAGCGAAAAATAAATGAATGTAAGCGAAAAACGTATTTGGTTGCACGACTTTTTATTGGCCAGGGCCAGCATCAAAAAATGTATTTTTAAACGCAAAACACTGCATTCCATAGCAAAAAGAGCAATGGTCTTCTTTTTCTAAGCAGGTGATTGCTATGTTACCAAATCATTCAGTAGCTAAATAGTTGCAGTAAAGTAATTCAAGTGTAATTTTTTTTGAAATATTGATTGTACTCATGATAACAGTAGGAGTGTTTAGTTGCAAGCTTGTTTTTACTGATATTGATTCATAAACAATTATTCAGCCATAGTTCACCTTTAAGTAAACAGTTTGTATACATGTTCTTTTTGAAAATTCAAAGCTGTGAAATGTGTTCCTGAATTTATAAGCCCAACTCAGTAATGTTTTTTATACTCTCTTTTTAGTAAAAAAGCATTATACAAAAAAGATGAGCTTGATTTTTAAAGAGATAAATAAAAACACTTTAAGAAACTGTTGATTCAAATAGTATATGATTAAAAGCACAAAGCATTCCATATCATATCTACTATTGTCTGCTTTATCTACAGATGATATATATTTGTAGATGAATCCAGAACCAAAACACCAAAGTAAAGCAAACCTCTTGTATTTTTTATATTAAGTTGTCCATAAGATATTGATAATATCATCTTTTTTTATCTGCTTCATAAAGTAGACTATAAAAGTTCTTTGTCAATATCAAGATGGCATTTTTTTTTTTTAAAAAAAAAAAAGGTAGTGAGTAACGGAGGAAACACTAAATAGTATAGTTTGCTTTGGTTACACAGGGTTCTTTTTGTCGCATTTTGCATGTAACATGAAGGCAGACATGGATCTACCCACAAGTTCACAACAATAACAGTAGTGAGCGTCTTCTTTTTGTGTATTCTTATTAAGCAAGAATAAACGTAAATTAGCGTACATATGATTTTTATACATTACAGATTGTCTATAGGGCAATATACAGCTTGCATAACAATCAAATATCATTTACTGATTATTTTTTGAAATATGTGTAGATGATGAAACATTGTTTATGGTTAATTTATATCTCCGATCGAATGGACACGACAAACAAAAAAGGAGGATATGCTAAAAGCTCATGGTCCCCCAAAATAAGCATAGTTTGATGTAGCTATTGCCCCAAAAGCCATCTCATGTGAATGGCTATTAAAATTATTTAATAAATAAAAAAAGGGAAAACTATTATGCATTAGTCTGTAATCCTATTTGCTATATTGCTTTATTTCTTTGGTTGATTTCACGTTCCTTTATTGTCAAGAATGCTGTCGATAAAAAGATATGTGTAAGATGTGTAATTATTATTCATAGTTTAAATTATCTTTTATCATTGGTTGATTTTAAGTAGCCATATGATCACATGCATCTCCTGATATTCAATGTTACTATAGCAATCACTTTACAAAAAGAAGAATTTTATATGTTCTATTGAGTCTTGATGAGTCACGAATTAAATGGCACACTCAATTGTGTTTATTTTTGAAGACAGGGACAGATGCATTATTTCGGAGTTTTAATGATTTTATGTTTGTATTCCTAGTGAAGTCATACACCAAGCATCACAATGAGTTTGATGTCAAGCTGTGGGATTGATTTTATGACAAAATATTAAAAATCATACTGTCCGTATTTTGTTTGTTAATACAAATGGTGGTGAATGATGCTGTCTTTTTATCAGCTTTACTGTAGCAAAAAGTACCATCATATCATTTTACTTGCCCTGTAACATTGTATTGATTTAGCTATAAGTAACAATTTTTTTCTTTAAAAACCTAGTAAAAGATGAAGATATACACAATTATGCCCAAGGTCAAGCTTGTCTGTCAGAAATTTATTTTGTGACACATAATGACTGACTAGGGGGGTATCAATTAGCAATATGCTACATTTGAAAAGCATATTTATATACAAACCTTTGTTCTTAGTTTGAATAAAATGCTACTTTTTATCGAGATGAAAGACTATAAAGGATTTTAAAAGGAGGTTAAAATCTCAGATCTGATATGAACAAAAGGAGAAAAAAGTTTCTTTTTTGCATAGTAGAAATTGATATGAGCCCCTGATTTATGACACATTAATAGCAAAATTTATTCTTTTTTGACACAAAAAAAAAGGGTCGCATTTTTAACTTGTATACGAACAAACATGTAAAATTACCTTCTTTTTATGAACTCTATTGTAAATAGCTTTTATGTAAATAAAGCAATCGTTTTTTCGGGTATAAGCAATGCTATAGACTGTCAATAGAGGCCACTAAGCATTTATAATGTGTGAATAAGAGAATATAACATAGGAGCTCAATGTATATGAGATATATACTTTGATCTTATCTATTATAGCAGGAAGACAAGGCTAACTCTTTTGCAATGTCACAAAGTCAGCTTAGCTCATTTTGCTCTAAATTATTAAATGTGATTGAGAAAGTAATCTCTCAGACAAAGTGAGTACATATATCAAAGACAAACAAATATTCTCTCAAATATAAAAAAAGGAGTATATAAAATCAGACAAAAAACAAGACTATATTTTTATGAAATATACATTTTATTTAATATTTTTACAAATTAAAGAAAGTAACTCCTGTTCATCCTTTTGCTTTAGTAAATGCTCAATTTTTTGATATTTTTGGTATTTTTTTGATATATAAGATGGGATAGGAGATGAACTAGGTGATATATTTGACTATAAAAAAAAGAGGGTTAAATCTGCATAAAATGTTTAAAATAGTCTAATTACCTTGGTAGATGTAATATCTTTTATAAGTGACAAAATGAGATGCGGATCTCGTTTACCAGAATGAAAATGAGCCATGTTATTCAGCCACTAAAATAAAAAGAGTGAATGAGACCAGGTTAATTTTGTATTTAAAATATTTACGGTATCAATTTCATCTTTATTATGTTCTGGTGAGCTGAAAAATGTGATTGGTGTGCTCACTTCACTTGTAGTGACTGATTCATCTTGGCTATAAACATATTTAATAGCTGTTTATAATGTTTAGTTCTTTTTATATACCTTTTTGAGGTATCAAACTGTATTGGTTCTTCAGGTAACATATAGACTGTACCATCTTTATTAACCAGTATATCAACATTTGGACGATGATAATCATCCAAATATAAAAATGGCTCTGGTTTTGGTTCTTTTTCTTCTTGTTCTTGCTCTTCTTTAATAATAATGTTGAAATAATTTTTATATACACAAGGGGAATGATCAACATGAATGATCTCAGGATGTTTTTGCTGTCTTGTAGGTTTCTAATATGAATGTTAAACTAAAGAGCTTAAATATAAGAGCAATTCTTACAATGACATTCTCAATATGGTTCGGACACCTCCATCTCCTAGAAGAGTTGGGGGGACCAGCCATAGGAGGGGTTAGACAGTCAAGATGCCAGTATAAAGAACAATAATCACAGGCAATCATTAATTTTTTGAATGCTATCTTTCTACAATGATAGCACCTTATAAATTTTCCATTTTTATCCTTCATTGTGCTATAGTCAAGTATGTCTGGATTGATGCTATTTCCGTTTCTATGATTGAATTAGTCATTTTTGGTGTAAGGCTTTTTCTTTTTGTAAAAAAAATCTCTTTACTTGTATCGACTAGGCTTAATTTGTGTTGTATCTATGTAATTACCAGAGTCATCCAAAGTAACTATGGTCACCGTGTAAGTATATATATAGATTATCACATCTATACATACCTCCTTGAAAGAAATCAATGATTTCATCAGGTAATTTATATGATTTTGGATTCTGTATACTAATATCTTCTACCAGTTGCTTAAATAACCCTTTAGGTCCTTTTGGAATAGGTTTTCCCTAATAACGATAAGTGACTTTATCATGACCTCATAGCTTTTTTTACTTTACTTGTTTATATTCACACTCATTACAAAACCATTTACCAGTCAATTGTTCAACATCAGTTGAATCCATGGGTGGTTCAACACATGAAAAGTGAAATGCATTTGGACATGCATCACAACAAAGAAATTGGCCTACACCGCCACAAGCATCGCATAGATCGTGATTCTATAATAAAGTGAGTAGAAATATATAAAAAATATTTTGTAATATATTTACACCCATATTTTCCAACTGCTGCATTTTTTGTCTTTCCAAGCTTATATTTTCAGTGTCAATTTTTTTTTTGTATTTTTTATTATTTTGCTTACTTTGCATTCTTATCTGTCTGAATGGCTTCTGGAGGATAGTCTAATTTTCTTTTTAAAGGTCGTATATCATCAGGAGAAGAACTGGATGATTCATGTCGTTTCATGATACGTCAGAATAAAGGGAGTTCTAAAGTGATGCAGAGCAACAACAACAACAAAAAAATAAAAAAAGGGGAAAAAAGAGAATAAAAAGTTTAAATTTATGCGATCTTTTATATTTTTTTAAAATGAAAAAAACGAACCTTTTACGGAAAGAGCTATTTGCTATACCAGTTTTTTTTAGGGACCACCCCCTTTCTTTGTTGTGAGAACAATAAATTCTTTCTTCTTTATTTGTTTCAATTGATGTGCTTTTTAACTATTCTTTACACTATTTTCCTTCTTTTTTTTTGTTATAGCCTGATTTGAAGTAGCATTGCCTTTAAAAAAGAACATATTTTTTCATTTCTATCTTTTTTTTTTTTTTTTTTTTT
>NW_019671924.1:309586-325945 GCF_002708625.1 Rhizopus microsporus ATCC 52813 | reverse complement strand
TTTTTTTTTTTTTTTTTTGTAATCAATTCCTCTCTTTTCTTTAATACAATTTGTCTCCCCTTTCTTCTTTAGATCTTGATCTTTTTCACATTTAGTCCCCATGTGTTTTCTCTCTTAAATATATCATTTTGTCAATCACAATTGAAATATCGCGCTTCCAATCCTCTTATTGAATCGCCTTGAGTTCCCTTATTTCCTTGTCTTTGTTCAAACACTGTGTTACATTTTGCTACTTTGGCCTGAGCCTCCTTCCCCAATGGCTATAGCTTACTGCGCCGACGATTATCAAACAGACACGAACTGGTCTATAGTCATGCTGTGCTCTAGATAGGTAATATACACTCTTATTTTTTTAGTTTTATATAACCTCCTCATTCGTTTGGCCCTCTTTCTTCTTTACATCTTGTCTCTTTTGTCATGCGTGTCTTTCCCATGTCGTTTGCTGATGTGTATTTTGGTCATTGTCACGTGCAAAGCTTAATAAGAATGAGCGTCATTCCATGACTGACTCTAATCACTTTGTTGTCAACTATTTAAAGAGAGAAACATGCTGCCAATGACGACAAATAAAGGAAGGAGAGTAGAGCTATGGGAAATTTTATGCGCTTTCTTTGTTTGGTAAAGATATAAAAAATAGAGGTCACTTTTTCATAAAAAAAAGAGGACATGTATCAGAAAGGTAGCTCTTGATATTTCATTGTATTTTAGATATTTGACAAGGGGGATGTCATGTTACTATGAGCAAGATAGTATTAAAAAAACACTACATTTCTTAGTACTTGGTTGCGCCACCACTAGCGTGTTTCAATAGGTCCGACCCGTAGGTAGCTCATGATTCTGTACTACCACCTGTGCTTATTTGTGTCATGTTCAATTGATATTGATCAACACCCTGAAGCTTCTTTTCAGTTATTGGTGTATCTGATAAGCTTAAAGTACATTTCTAATAGCTCCCCTTTTCAGACTTGATTATCATTTTATCCCACTGTCAAAAGAATGAGAAAAAAAAAGAGCCAGTTCATGGTTCATGGCAATGTTACGTTGGCTAATACTATTTTTTTATTTTTTTATTTTTTTTTTTTTAAAAAAAAACAAGACAAAAAAATAACAGAGTTACGATGTTTACTTGTTTTCCTTTTAGTGAGGTTAAGTGAAGACAAGAAAAACAAGGAGTAGAGCGATAAGGTGAGATCAGAAAAGTAACTCCGGTGCACTCTCAGGGAAGCTTATCATTGTAAAAACGGAAGAGTAAGTTGATTTAGACCCTATCGTACAAGGTAAGCATCGTTAGGATCACTTGTCACTCTTTAAAAAGTGACAAGATACAGGTTTAGCCATGGATTTATCATTTCCATGGCTCTTGCAATATTGGATGACAGAAGCTTTGAATTCTTTAAAAAACAGAGTTTACAAACAATAATGGAAGAAAGTATATCTTATGGAAGGTTTTAAAGATTTTCTTGTAGATAAAGTATAATCTAAAATACGATTGAAACATTTGAATAAGGCAAGAAAATGTTGCAAAGGGCTAAAAAGCATAAAGTCGGCCTATAATAGTAATATTTATATTTTATTTAACAAATACAAGTAAAAATTGTTACATTAGACCGAGATACAACATGCTAAAGTGATATCTTTGCATTAATTAGTAAGAATTATGTCAAATAATCTAAAAAAAAGTAGCATTGTGTGAGTTTTAAAATAAGGAAAACAGTGATGTAAAATTTATGCTAAAGTGGATGATAACGTCTAAAGTATCTTTATAGAATCGCACTCTTTTACTCGTGATTAAAATTAGATTTGCTTGTAATAATTGTCATTTATGCAAAGTATGAATTCATTGAAAGCCATTCATATAATCTTAGATACAATCTTGTAGCTTTTTTTTTCTTTTTTTTTTTTATTTATAAAAGAAGAAAATACTTCTTCTATTTTACTCGTCAACCTTTCTCGTGTTGGTCCATTCAATGGGTCGTAACTACAAAGATGAAAACCAAACAAGGCTCTATTTTGCAAGAAAAGATAGAAATGACATGATTTTTTTTTTAGAATGGGTTACTATAAAGTTTCTTTCAAGTAAATCCTATCTGTTCCAAGTTCGTTATTGATTAAAAGACATAATACGTATATCATTTAGTGTTGCATTAACTTGACGCACATCTTCCAAGTGTTTATTAAAGAGAAAATATATAAATATATATCCTGTCATTAGCTTGCTATAATCAAGACTCGGGATGCTAAATAAGGCTACTGACAACATGGTATATATATAAAAGCACATTTTTCTCCTTTTCACCTTGCTTTCTGCTCAGAGTTGGTTAAGCCTTTGGGCTCACTCGTTTTCTTACTACTATCGATCATACCTTCTATTGAAAAGACTTTTTCAATAGAACAATAAAAGTCTCTACTTTAAAAAACTGTACTTTTGATTTTTTTTTTTTTTATTAAATAATGTATTGAGAAACAAGATGTTATTCTCCACTAAAATTCAGTATAATTCACATTTGTTCTTTTTATGCATTTTATTTAAATAAACTATGTAACACGTAATATTTGCAATACATTTTTTTTGTTTAAAAGAATCCCTTAACGTCTATTCTTCTTTTTAATGGGTGCTTCGGCAAATTCACCTTTTCTTTTCGCTCTTCGTTCATCAGCTATAAAAAGACAATGAGTCATGTATCACATTTTTGTATTTGTATTTTTACCTCTTCGAGCATTTTCTTCTAATTCATCCCAGTCTTCACCTGAGTCTGTCAATTCTTCCTCTTCTTCTGATTCTTCAGAGGCATAAGAATCTACTTCACTTTCTTCATCGCTAGAACTTTCTTCAAATTCATCTTCTTCCAATTCAAATTCACTGCCGCTTTCTGATTCTTGTCCTGAACCTTCATCATCACTACCGCTGCCCAGGAACGAAGACCAACCGCCGTTTCTGAAGAACTCGGCGGGATCGTCATTGATGGTCTTCATGATCATGCTCCAGTTCAAATTGACCGAACCTTCGGTAAATGCCACCTCGACGGAGTCCAGCCAGTCTTTCACATTATCCAATTGTGACATGGGAATCGTGTTAATATGTACAGGTGCTCTGTTAAAGTCCTTAAAGATAAAGACCATATCAAAATTCTTTAGTCCAAACTGGACACGTTCAAGATGGACAAGTTCAACTTCACTTAGGGTAATACAAAGGAAAGGTGGGTCGGACAAATGGACAAGACAGTCGGTCGTAGGTTGTAGCAGCACATTGGACCTGAACGGCACACCTTGGAATCCAAGTTCTCTGAATGGAACATCGAGTTCAATCGCTCCATCGCTCGCTTCGGCAATCTTTTCTGCAAATTGCTTAAATTCTCTGTTCAGCTGTGCTCTGCGGCGACGTTCCTCTTGTTCAGATTCAATTTCATCTTCATCGCCATACATGTGACGACGTCGCTTGTTTCCAGTTTCGTCATATTGGATATCAGAAGCTTCACGGTAGAATTGTATGTCCTTTGTCTTCTTTTTACCAATCAAAATAGGATTCTTGAAGTGGATATGGATCAAGACGAGTAGTTCATTGTCACATGGCTGGAAAAATAAATGCTTGATGTTGCTAAAGAGGACATTGAAGGAAGAGTCTGATCGAATCGACTGGTACTTTAAACCGTTTTGGTGAATTTCAAGCTCACCAGGCAATCGCTTGGATTCTGTCAAAGGACGGACGTAGACATCGGACAAACGGAGAGGTTTACGACCTTTGACCAGATTCAATGTGCCTTGTTCGACAACATCAGCCATCTCACGACGTTCGGCTTCCTTTTTGGTAGCTTCTTTCTTCATATCCATAATAGCCTTATAGATCTCACCCATACGATGTGTATCTGCACTTCTAAACGTCAAGGCACGTACGAAGGTGGCATTGATATCATCAAATGAAAAATCTTCCTTCTTACTTCCTGCTTGGCCAGGAGTCAAGAAATTGAGACGCAGCATCACAAAATCTCCTTCGTCACTCTTGCTTGCGTTCTTTAGTGTAGAAATATGGAAGGGAACTGCCATACCATAGATCGGCAAAATGATAGAATCGTGCTTTCGATCCACAGAAATTTTGAGGCCCTTTGCGTCTCTTGGTAATTTGGCGTCGGATCGATAACTTTCAAATCGACGAAACAAGGGCTTTTCCTCACCATTATCACCTCCAGAGGATTCGGAATATTTGGCTAGACCTTCTGCTAGCTTTTGAGCAAACAGTTGTTTTTGGTGCTCTTTTCTCTTCTGCTCCTTGGATTCGTCTTCCTGATCTTCGCTTCGGAACTTGCTACGAAGAATGGCGGATTTGGCGATGGACGATTCACGCTTGGAAGGAGCCGAGGTAGATGCAGCCTTTTCTACCTTTTCGCTTTCTTTCTCCTTATCTTCGCTTTCATCAAAAAAGTAGGAAATCTTGTTGAGCTTTTTACTGCAGTCAGCTGTCAGTACTACGGGCGCTTCATTTGTCACACGAACGGTATCGACCAACATGAGAGCGTAGGTCTTACCACGGTCATCCTTTGCCTTGGGATTAACAAGATCAGAGAATCCGACTTGAACATTAATGATCATTCCGTTCTTCAATTCACGGTTGTTTTTGGCGTTCAGTACATAATTTGCTTCACGGAATTCAATACCCATGCCAAATCCAACGTTTTTGGTAAAGTTCTTTTCAAGATCGGGGCGCTTGGCTCGAACGAGAGAAATAGCGCGTTGATAGATATCCTTAATCTTGACACCATCACGGATAGAATCCAAGACTTTGTTTTGAACTTCAAGTAAAAATTCATAGTTCTTTTCTTGTACTTTAGTAGGGTCAATGAGGAACGTACGACCAATGTTGGAACAATAAAATTTGTAACGCAGACCGAGACTGCAAATGATGACACCGGGATAAAGCTTTTCGTTATTCGATGCTGCGGATGATCTCAAGTCGAATTTTCCACCGCTCTGAATAATGGGTGTATAGCACCAATCCAAATCCTTATCGTTATCAACCTATTTCAAACCATAAGTCTTAATCATGATTTTACTCTCTATCTCTTACTTCTGGTGGAAGTTTAATACGAGACAGCATATTTGGATCTTCCAATACTTCCTCCGTATTGTTGCTTAACTTTTCATGAGTTATTGGCTTTTCCTCGTCAATCAAAGTAGACATTTCAGGAACAAAATAATACTGCATCACATTTGAGCTGACCTTTGCTGCTGTTCTGACGTTTCTCTATACTACATTTAGATGGCAAAAAAATCAAACGAAATGTACGTACCACTTCCTCTTCATCCTTTTCAGCCAAACAAACACCAATCGCAGTTGATATATCAATTTCTTCATAGTTTTTCTTAAACGTCTCACATGCTTTCTTCCACTCTTCAATATTCTTGCCACTGAATTTATCTTTTACGACTACGCCAACTCGTTTCTTTACAATATAAGACAATCATATATCAAGAGAATAGCTTTACTAAAAACTTACATTGTTTAAATCTTCAATGACTGATTTATATAATTCAATATTTTCTTCCAAGTTCTTTCCACGACGAATCACATTGACAGGTATTTGCTTATCGCCTTGTTTAACAGTTTCAATAGCATCTGCCTTTTTATGACTACAGACGACTGTTACTTGGTTTGGTTTGATGATCCAAAGTGTTTGGAAGAAAGGATGACCTAGCAACCATGTCTAACAGGGAATTAGATGCGAAATATAAAAGAAGCTTTTTTTTTTTAATTTACTTGAAGCGCAATAGATTTTCTATATGGATTTTCAAAATCATCGTCTCCAATGACGAGTGCAATAGCGTCAACATTTTGAAATGATTCAGTATCCGTCTATTTTAGGGTTAGATTGATTCATGTGTTTGTTTTTGTATTGTTTACCTTCCACTTGGAAGCTAAATATCTTAATCTTCGATGAAATCGTTTGTAGTCTAATTGGACCGACATGTCTGATTTTATTATAAAAGAAAAAAAAAAAAAAAAAAGAGGAAGAAAGGGAAAGCCCGCGTTTAAGCTAATTTTAAAAAAAAAACAAGTCATAGCACAGCATAGAAACACACACGCACGCGTCGCGCCTTTTTCTTTTTTCGTTTATTTAAACTGCGCATTGTCGTGAATTAAACAAACACTCCACCACATACACATCTTCGCCCTAAACTTTGATACCATGAAGCAGAAGAAGAAGGATCCAAGAGATCAGAGTCGGTATGAACAGGTAATATATGTTGATGACATCTATAATAATAATAAGCAAAAGCAAAAGAAAAATACAAGATATCCATACCGAATACATAAGTGCGTCTTTACATTGTCTCCAAGGGGTCTTTTACGAATGGGATCGTATTTAGCAAGTATCTCTTTTTCAATATAAATACATGGTTTGACACATTTATCTTTATATTTTAAAGATACTTGTTGAAGTTTAGGTATTGAATAGCCTTGTAAAGTAGATGTCAAGAGTAGAGACCATCTATTACTGACTATAAAATATGGTTTATATACATTGTTGAGCTATACATCTATGCATACCTTTTGTATTTGCTTCAAGATGACTCAAATCATTTAATAAATCAACAACTTGACTAATTACAACCGGTGGCTCCTTTTGTAGATTATCAGTGTACTGCTGTAGTAATGCCTGTGATTCGGGCAGATGGTCTAGTTGGTAAGTAGCACTGCTTGCAAAAGTTATAAAGTGTGGAATGAATGTCAATATCTTCATCAGGTAGTCTCTAGATTCTTGATGCAAGAATAATACGGCATGTACTGGCTTTTGATGAATCATTTCCTCTAATAAAAAGATAAGAAAACAATCTATATATCTTTCAAACAAAACTTACCTGATATCGGATGTTTTTCTGAGTGAAGTAGAATATTCCATTCATGTAGAATCCATTTGAGAAAATCAAATATCCAGGTTGTTAATATCACAAGTGACCAAAGACTATTGGGATCAAATTCCAAATAAACACTTGTTTCTTTGCTCAATGCCTTTTCTATATCCTCATAGCTTGACATACAACTGGCAATGAAACTATCGAGTATGATCGGTAACTGAACTGCTCTGGACAGGTTGGTACTCTGAACATGTTTTGTTGGAAATTCGTTAAAGGTGGCCAGTGCTAATCCGTAACCCTTTTGCAATGCACCCAAATTCCACTCTTCATCGCCTTCATGGTGCTGTTCATACATCCTCAAGACATCTTGCATGATCTCTAATGATATGTCTGTTTTTGATACTTTGCTTATTCTTACTACTTCTGATATTAAATCTGTACTGTCTGTGTTGTTCAATAAACATTGAACCAATTTGAGACTTTGATACTTTACTATATACTGAACATAAGAGCCCCTTTTTGCTACTCATATAGCTTTCATTTACCTTGCTGTTCGTTCAACGTGTCATCTGTTATTCTTGCTACACCCATTTTACCTGATCCATACATATATACTATATGCGTCTCATTGATCGAAAAGACAATGTCACTGATAGTATCTTTTTTGGGTTGAACAACACACCAGAATCGAGGGTCAAAGGAAGGCGTCTCATTGCTTTTTAATAATCCATGACTTGATATTTCTAAATGTATACTTCCATCTGATAACCCCACTACTAGATTTCCATCCTGTGTACACTTTAAGCATGTAATAAACTCGGCATCTATCGGTATCTCTGATGTCAAAGAGAGCGTCTACAGCAAATAAGTGGTGATGTTTTGTATATTAAAAGTAAACTTACGGCATGTTTAGCTGAGATGGTGCCAATGCTTAAGTTCAGAGATTGATCCATTGTGCTCAACTCCCAGTGCTGAATATATGATTTAAATGTTTGATCCGACTTTTCTATTGCGTATATTTAGTATATACCTTTCCAATGTGTTATCTATCAATCCTACCTCCTAAGCCCAAATAGAGCTCTAGATTGACTCCTGACTTAAAGACCATTTGAGTAACATGAGCCTTTTGCAAAAGACAAATGTTCGCTACTTGTTTTCTTCTGATCGCTCCCTTCTTGTCTACGGTTGGAAACTTGATGTCGAGTGAATACAGTTGTATTTCCTTTGTTTGACAAGACACAGAGTGTGTTGCAAGATAGATGGTGTTATTGATGGACGTTATAGCCGCGTGTGATATACGTTGCCAATCGTCAATGCCAGAAAGGGACATACTGTAACAACTCGTGTCGGATCGTCTAATGTCGCGCCTTCCTGTACTTGGGAGATGTGCACTAAAACTTGAAAAGATGGCACCATTGCGTTGATAATGAACTGTGATCTCTCCATGTACTGTTATTGTGATGAATCCAAGGTGGCCAAATGGATTCTTTAAGCAATTCTTGGATTCGCGTATGAATTTGTCTTGTTCAGAAACGTACTACATTTTTTGAATAAGAATATTTTCAAAAAGTACGTTATTGTTCTACCTCACGTTCAGCATCTAACCAGTGGAATGCAGCTAAAGGTTGTTTCAAGTGAGTATTGTAGAGTAATTTCCATTTGTCAACTGGTCCCTGTTTTTGTAATGATGAGATACTTGTAGTAAATTACAAAATATATTTACTTGAATTTGCCATAAAGCCAATTGTCCAGTCTCATCAATAGACGCAAACGTGTTTCCCTTTTTATTCCACTGCAAATGAGTAATTGCATATTGCTTGTGAAAGTTTTCTATTAATTCAATACGCCTCTTTTGAATCAATGCATAATTGTACAAGTTGCCTGTGATCCAATTGACTTGACTTGGTATTGGCTCACTTGGCACTGATACGAGAATATTTTGTTTTGATATAGATAATGCCTGTGGCGCTTGCTTGAAGGTGAGTGATGAAAAAATAAAGGCATCAGAGTATTTGGCTGTCTTGTCTGTCTTTTGTCTCTTCACCAGTTGAACCATATCTAAAAAAAAAAAAATATGAAAGAGAGAGAGGCTATTTTTAAATCTCTTGTGAAACAGTCCCCCCGTCTTTTAGGAAAAAAAAAAAAAAAAGGAAATCAAAAGAAGCCCTTTTTTTCTTTTACATATTTTTTTTTTTTTTTTTTTTTTAACTATTGTTTACTATTAATGACTACTAACGCATTACATATGCAAATATCTCCTGGTTCAAACTTTGCAGATGCCTTTTGGGTATATATATATATATATTGTTTATTTAACATAAACTAACATGCTATATAGGACGACAATTTTAAAGGTGTTGATATTATATTCAATCGTCTAAAAAGGTCAAAGGAGACTTGTGAAGAAATAAAACGACTATATGAGTCAAGGTTTACATTTCAACTAAACAAAAAAAAAAGGAGCTTTTTATTTATATTGTGCCTTTAGAGCTCAAATTGAACAAGAATATGGTGAAAGACTTTTAAAGCTTGCAGCAACATCTAGAGTTGGAGAACATGAAGAAGGCAGCTTTGCAGAGACACTATCTCGTATTCCTTCAACATTGGAAACAACAGGTCGAGCCCATATTGACTTGGCTCAGCAACTGAGAGATCATCTTGAAATACCGCTGGACGGGTTTCTTAAGGAACAACGAGATATACGCAAATCGGTAGGATTGATCAAACAAAAGACTTATAAATTAATCCCTTCTTTTGTATCCTATAGCAACACACGCAAATTGAAAATTTAAGACAATTGAAAAATTTACATGAAGCCGAGGTTGCACGAGTAAGTGGATCAGTTTAACATGATGTCTGCAGTACTTAAAGTATATAGGCAAGAGAATACTATTCTAATGAAAGCATAAAGTTGATGTCACTCGAAAAGCATTTTACAGTCGAAGTAAGTACTTGGATTCATCTTGATCTGTCTCTTGTCTCACCTCCCCCTTCCTTAGATGGAAAAAGAGATTGAGGAGCAAAGAAAATTGGTGACTATTGCTGGTAAAATAATAATAAAAAGGAAAGAAAATACGTGTTGTAACTATTAAAACAGAACAGGTGTATAGAAGAGCAGTTGATAACCTAAATGCTGTGAACGAAAGATGGATTTGTGATTGGAAGCATAGTGCTGATATACATCAAGAGATGGAAGTCAAAAGAATTACTTATTTAAGAAGCACCCTTTGGACGTAAATAATACATCAAAGCCACTTGGGCATTGAATAACAAGTTTATAAATAGATTTGCCAACATGTTGACAAGTACATTCAATATTGATGAAGAAGTAAGCAACTTGTGTATATTAAAAGGGAGATATTTATTCATATAAAAACAGTGTTGTGATAGAATACGTGCTGCTTTAGAAATCACCGATGTTCAAAAGGACATCACTGATTTTGTTCAATGCCACAGAACTGGATCAAAGCTTCCATGTGAGTAACTAAAAATAGACTTTTTAGACTCTTTCTTATGTATGATATAGCTCCTATTCCTTATGAATCATTTTATAAACCCGTCAAGCGAGAACTCTATTCACAACAACCATCCAAGGAATCACTCACTCACAGCGTTACTGTATTAACAAACCCTGACGAGGAATTAAAATCAGTCGATCATCAGCTTCAGCAATTAGAACAACTGCAGACGCCAAGACTTGAACCTGCAAATGACCTGCCACTAACAGGTGCCACTGTATCGACACATAGTCATGTCAGTAGTGCAATGAAAGAAGTAGAGCAGATGCTGAATCAGACCAATGATAGCTCAAGCACCCATCTTGATAACTATAACTTGGCCGTGCATGAATCAACCGATAGATTTTCAGCTGATATCTGCAATGCATTGGGAATAAAAGAAACTCAGGACGCTACATCAAAAAACGACACCGTATCACCTTCACCAAGCCAAAGATCAAAAGAAAACGGTATAAAATACAAACCTATGCCAAACCCAAGCTTCACCAGCATACAATCAGAACACATCGAGACTGAAGAAAGACCAGTGAGCGAGACACAATCTGAAAGCAACAAACCTGAAATTCAGCCTGAACCCAAAAAGGAAGATGACGACGACGATGATAAGGAAATAGAGGAATACCAGAGTCGAATGCCTAGACCTCCACCCAAAGACGAAAAATGGGTTATTTCTTCCATTCGCAGACCACAGCAGGTGCCCATCAAGACACCCAATCATGAAGAGATTCCCAGATCCAACACAGAAAATCTTTCCCACCAAGCATCACCAGCAGAAGATAAGAAAGGACATCAACCCAAGGTTCACAAACCTGTTGTCCCTCTTACCATCGAAATCCCAAACCCCGTTAATCCTACCAAACTTCCTCAATTGGCCGCACATCAAGTCATTGAAGACGCCAGACGTCACTCTCAAATGTCTCCTGCCACCATCGAGATGAACCGCCAACAGAATAGAGATGACAACGGAGGTATCCGTCCTGCACCATGGCAGGATAGTGGTATCATGCATCCTGACGACAAGAAAGGCTATATGCCCAACATGAATGGACAGTACCCACCTCCTAATGGATACCACGCCTATCATCCACCTGAACATATCAATAGTCATCCTCGTGGCTCTTCTCTTGCCATACTTCCCAACCATCAAGATTTCCTCCCTCCTCAGCATGCGGCTTACCCAGAGGAAGAGGCCAATAAGAAACGTTCATCCAAAAGCAAGGCGGAAGCCACTGGCAAATCAGGAAAGGAGTCAAAGGGAGCTGGAAGATTTTCGCTCTTCTTTACGGGCAATAAAAAGGACAAGAAAAAGGAAAAGGAAAACCAACAACAACAACAACAACAGATTCAACCTTATATGCTAGATCATCAACAACGACCACAGAGTCATTATCAAACGCTAACAAAGGAACCTGTAGAAAAGGACGTGTTTTATAATCCTCCTGTTTCTGCGCCTATGCCTCCTACAGCCATCAATGGTTCTCATAAATTTATCTGCTATGTGAAGGCACAGTGGCCATTTGAAGCAACGGTAAATACATTTGTATATATGTAAAACATTTAACTTACCAAAATGATAGATTGAAGGTGAAATGTCATTTAGTCAAGATGAAGTGTTGGGTATTCTTCATAAGCAATCAGATGGTTGGTGGCAAGCAGAACGTTTAACAGGTGAAGCGGCCGGACAGAGAGGACTTGTGCCTGGAAATTACATGGTTGATGCTCCTCATTAAAAAAAAGACTTGTATTATATATATACCATATTCTTACTTCTTTATACAGCGTGGTGTTATTATAAAATATTATACATTAGATCTTTTTATTAAGTAAGAGAAAAAAGAGAGGTGGATTTACAGAATTCCCTATAGTTACGCTGTTCAGTATCTCCCAAATTGTATTTTATGTATATACTTGCCTGTGAATAGTATTGAAAGGTATCATATAGTCGGGTAAACACGTTACAGCAACTGCTCATGATCAGCTTGTCAACAAGCTCCTCTGCTTGAGGTTCTGTCAATTGTAATTGAAATCTATCTCTTAGCTGTGCCACCGTAAGATCTCCATTTTGGAAACAAGGTAGTTTAGAATCTTTGCACATCATTTCTGTAAGCAGCAGAATGTTTTCACTGTGCTTACGAACCGCCAAAAACGCTGCCTTCATCAGCGCTTTGTATTCAGCGAATTTCTCACCATGGATACCGCCCAAGATATCGATATATTCCTGCGGTAATTTGAATGGCGCCATTTCAAATCCAACAGAGCCAGGAGAGTTGGATAACATAAATCCGAAATCAATATCTATAAGGGTGTCAATGCGTTTATAACTACACAGAATCCTCACTTACGTATCAAATGACCAGCGTCATCAATTAATAAATTACCGTTATGTCTATCCTTGATTTGTAGTAGGTAACAAGCAATTGAATATCCTGCTAAACTTCTCATAAACGCGTCCTGCGCTTTTATGAACTCGTCCGAATCGGGTGGTCCCCATGACTATATAAAATTAATTAATAGGCCCTGCATTCGTATAACATTTGCTCTAGAGTACCCTTTCAAAGTAATCATATAGCGTAAACACCGCACCCTTTTCGTTCCACCCTCTTGTATATGCCTCCTTCTTGATAGAATGGATAGATACCGTATTGCGTAAAGTTTCAATTAAGCCAGAGTTGTCCGAAGTGACCAAGATTCTAAAGCTAAAATAGCCAAAAAAGAAAGATTAGTTTGTCTATTCATGTACGCAATTTTATCCTTACTATTTCACCCAGACATTGACACCGGTATCTTCCCAAATGCGTTGCATCTCACGTATCAGTTGGATAGCAAATTGTTCCTGTCGAAGATCCGTTCCGTTTTTCACAATGACAGATATAAGTCGCCAATTCGGTAAATGACCATAAGGTGAAGACGCACGTAGACGTTCCTTTTTGGCTTCCCAATTTTCAGACAGCACAGCAGCTTTTTTTTTTAAAAAAAAAAATGAGTTACATGCATATGACAGCGGACACACTTACCACTTGGATCCTCCTTATTGACAACCCAGGCAACACGCTGCTCATCTTCCAGCATGTCTCCGCCTGCACCTTCTCCTCCTCCTCCACCGATACCACTGCCGACACCCTCCGTCTTCATCTTCTTCATCCTTTGCTCTTCTAAAGCCACCATTTCCTGTATAATCTTTTGTCTGATCTGCTCCGTCCCCTGTCTGAACCTTGGTTTACTGTATCCTATATGACTGATCGCGCCTTGTTGCAGCTGTGCCAACATCACAGCGGCCGTACGCATACGTTCTGCATAATCATCTGCGGACTTCGAGTTACGTCGACTGGTCGAAGGGCTCACGGGAGCCCTTTTCTCGACATGTTGGAACGGATGGTACTCGCCAATATCTGCAGACACGACTTGTTCTTTTACTTTGACCGGCAAGGATGCACGTTTTCGATGTACTGGCTTTTTTAATGATTGTCGTTTACGATAAACCACAGAAGAATAACCATCATCTTCAAAACTCAATTCGTCATCCAGTACTTCTATCATGAGCAGATAAGGAGCCTAAAAAAAAAAAACCATACGTTTTTTGCCGAGTTCAGCACGACGGCATCAGACGGACTGATGCGCACGATACGATGATGATAGGGCTTTTCAGTAGTAGCAGGACACCAAAGAGGGAGACAAATTTCAGCAGGCAAGTTATGGTTCAACAAGGTCAGTTCGGCCTGTAGAGCGCTCATCCGTGCTTCCTTGGGCACAATGACCAGACGTGTGGCAATATCCACCAGGGCCAATAAGAATTGCATTTCTGATCTAAAGTAGTTTGAGCGTAGTAGGATTTTTCGGTTTTCGATGCTCAGTTTGGATAATGTCTTTTGTTCGGATACTTCTTCATCGCTACTACTACTGCTACTATTTTCATGACGACTGTGATCAGAATCATAAGACTCGATGGATGTAGACAGTTTGCTATTTTTGATGTATTTGCGGGATATATCTTCGGATGATGAACAATCCGAGAGGACAGGCGATCGAGGGGCTGTGTTGGTCGGGACCGAGGATTGTCCAAGGGCAGTCAGTTTTGGATCAAACACGGAAAGGCTCTCAAAGTTTTTACTATTACTACTGCTTTTGTCTTCCTGATTAATTTTTAGATTTAACTTTTGCTGAGCTGTTTTGATATATCTTGCTACTGAAAATGCCTTCCCACGATGAAGATCTTCAAGCGAAGGGGAACTTGTGAATGGGTTGAAATGAACATGTTTCTTTTTGGAAACAGATAGGTCCGGATGAGAGGCTGACAGATAAGGTTGGTGGTAGGAAGGCGCGATATCGGAAGCAATCGATCGCTTGGCATGATCTGGTTCACTCTCTGGTCTGATCGTGTTGTCTGTTGTATTTCTTCTCGCGAGTGTCGTCGGTGGATTGGATGTGATGCTCAGTGTTCGGTTCCTTCGACCTTGGGCAATCGCAATCTGTCCTGCAGGTCGTGTCATTAAGGGTTGTCCGATACCTGCCAGCATGGCGCCGATACCCACGATGGCAGGTAATACGTTTTCTTTGACCTTTTGGTTAGGTAAAGGTGGGGCTCTGGATGTGCCATCGTCGTGTTCGTCTGAAAAGACAATGGCTTGACATTTATTCAAGACCCGTTTGCACAACTCGAATGAGCCTCCGGATGGATTGGCAGACAAATCAGAAAGGTATGCTTGTAAATACCAAAGTGACTAAATAATGATGGCGATGATGATCAGAGCTAAAGTTGATAAAGAAACAATAGTTACCATAATCGCCATATGCGTTGATTTTTCACACATGTCTATTATAAAACACTCGAGCGCCACTGATTCTGATGGTTTGGTGATCAAAAGGTGTCTATAAGGTGTAAGCAAAAGTTTCCTAAACTATGGATATACTTACATCAATTGGGGTAAAAAGAACTCGATTTCAGATATGGGGAACTTTTTTAGCTCGGCACAGAGGTAGTGTTGAATACCAACATTATCAGAATATCGAAATAAGTAGGATACGGCTATCCATGAGTTAAAAAACTCGGAAGTAAATAATCGTAACAAGAGTGCATTAGACATTTATATTCTATGTTTAAGCTTAGGTTATGGAACATGAAGAGATCTCTAAATATTACCAGTGTTTGTTTTCTTTATGGTCACTTGAAAGTTCCACTTATAAATCAAGCCCTTATATTTTTGCTTGAATAAAGAGAGAAAAAAAAAAAAAAAAAGAAAAGCAGATGAGTAGATGTAAAGAAAGCAAATATTATAGGATTTGAACCTAAATTTGGACGATTAGAAAAATTGAACTTAAAACTTTGTGTACACACACACCAAAAGTTGTTTGTATCCAATTGCTTAAGCGATCACTTTAGCGGGAGGAATTTTTATCTTTTTTTCCGTTTGAACACTGGTGTAGGGAGCGTTTGAGTTTTGGTTAAAAACAACCAGTCTCTCGTAAGTTGAGCAAGATCTTAAAGTTACACACTGCTGCCAGATCACAGTTCCATAATTTGACTTTTTGGGTTGTATGGCCTATAGTATTACTCAACTATCTTGCAACTTTTCTCCCTTTTTACAATCAAAGGAAATAATAATGAGGTTTTCATACGTATACAACAAAAACCATTCTTTTTTTTCAACATTCGAATACTTATTTTTGATTGGCTCATGGGATTCTAAGTAGGAGCAGATCAATCTCCCATTTTTTATACTATGGACAAACACTAGGGACAGACTCAATCGATGTATTTCAATAGTTACATATCAGCCTCATATAAACGTTAGCCCTCAAACGTTCATCTTTGTCTAAATTCTGTATTTTGCATCAAAAGCTGTACTACAAAAACATCAGCTTTTATGATTCAATCGGCTAGCATTGTGAGCTATTGATAACCAGTGAATAACAATGGCTTGCTGTAATTCTTATAAAAGATGACACTTGTACAAAATACAAGACGATCGGTCTGTGACTGAATCAAGAACGATAG
>NW_019671924.1:281514-309220 GCF_002708625.1 Rhizopus microsporus ATCC 52813 | reverse complement strand
CCCTTCTCTCTCTCCTCATATAGTGATACGCTCTATAAAAAAAAAAAAAAAAAAAACTACTTGATAAACTATTTTTTTTTTATTAACCTGTAAATAATAGGCTCAGAACCAATTTGATTCGGCTATCAAGGAGCAGCGTATGAAGCGTCTTCATTTCTTATTAGAAAAGTCAGGTGCCTATGCAACCATTTTGGGTCGTAAATTGGAAAGGCAGCAAGAAGAAGCTCGTGAAAGGGCTGCACAGATAGAGGCATCAGAAACTCCAGACGAACCAGAAGATCAACCAAAGCGTGGAAAATCGCGTCGGACACGTGCTGCTCCTCCTTTGGGCCAAGCGGCAAAGAAGAGAAAGATCACGGACGCTGATTATCAGTTAACTGACTATATTGGAGACGAGGTATGTGAACACATTATCTCCCCCCTATTTTTTAATTTAATTTATGCAAACTTGTTTATGACAGGATATCAAAAAATCTAAAGTAACAGATGGAGATGTGAATAAGGCCATCATGGAAGAAGAAAATAAAACAGATGAAAGCAAGATTAAACCAACCATCTCAGCACGTCAACCCGCTCTTGTCACCGGAGGTGTCCTTCGAGATTATCAACTTGCAGGTGTAGAATGGCTGATTAGTTTATGGGAGAATGGATTAAATGGAATCCTTGCTGATGAGATGGGTCTAGGAAAGACCCTTCAGACGATCAGTTTTATTGCACACTTAAAGTCTATGAAAGTAGCCGGGCCTTATCTTATCGTGGCACCTCTCTCCACATTAGCCAATTGGGTGAATGAATTCAAGCGTTTTACGCCAACGATCAATGTTCTGCTCTATCACGGAACCAAAGAAGAAAGACAGCACATGATTAATAGAAAGATGTCTAAAAAGAAAGAAACATCCTTTGAGTTCCCAGTGATCGTCACGAGCTATGAAATTGTGATGAATGATCGTAAATATTTGCAACGATACAATTGGAAATACATTGTAGTTGACGAAGGCCATCGTATTAAAAACATGAATTGTAGATTGATTAGAGAATTAAAGTCCTATGCGAGCGCCAATCGTTTATTGTTGACAGGAACACCTCTGCAGAACAACTTGGCCGAACTGTGGAGTTTGTTGAACTTTTTGTTGCCTGATATCTTTGATGATTTAGACATGTTTCAATCATGGCAAGTAGAAAGAAAGAAAAAGGCTTGATATGTATACCCATACATTTCTTTAGGTTTGATTTCTCAGACATTAATAACAAGAGTGGACAGGATCGTATTATAAAAGAAGAAGAAGAAGACAAGATTGTGACTAGTTTGCATACGATATTGAAGCCATTTTTACTGAGAAGACTAAAGACAGATGGTAAGCAAGTTGTATGTCATATACTTGATCTAACTCTTTACTGTAGTCGAACACTCATTACCAAAAAAGAAAGAGTACCTTTTATATGCACCCTTAACACAACCACAAAAGAACCTTTATGATGCTATCATTAAGCGTGATTTACGTGATTACTTGCTCAAGAGAAAGATTTCATTACCAGATAAAGAACAACAGGATCGTAGAGCAACCAAGGCAATAGACTACAAAGAAAAATCAGATAGACAATACTTTGCAGAACTAGAAAAGAAAAACAATGCACAATCATTACAAGAAGAGAGTGAAGCCAAATTGAAGCGCGCTGAATTTGAAAGTGCCGTCAAACAGGTCAACAGTTTACACCTCCAGAATTTAGTTATGCAACTACGAAAGGTGTGTAACCACCCCTTTTTATTCGACTGGCCGCTTGACCCCAAGACGAATGCTCCTGTGCTCAACAATGACCTTGCTGCTCAATCGGGTAAAGTACTACTACTGGATCGTCTTTTGACTGCCTTGTTTGAAAGAGGGCACAAGGTCTTGGTCTTTTCTCAAATGACCAAAATGCTGGATATCTTGGAGGATTGGGCCACAGACATCAAAGGTTGGAAGATCTGTAGGTTGGATGGAAGTGTGCCCCAAGAGAGCAGACGTCAGCAGATTGAAGAGTTTAGCGACCCCAAGAGTGATACGATGCTCTTTTTACTTTCCACTCGTGCTGGTGGCCTTGGTATCAACCTTACAGCAGCTGATACGGTTGTGATATTTGATAGTGATTGGGTAAGTTGTAGATATCAAGATGAGATACAGTGTCATTAATGATTATGTCAGAACCCTCAAATGGATCTTCAAGCACAAGATAGAGTTCATCGTATCGGACAGACGAAACCCGTGTTAATCTATAGATTGGTGGCAGCCAAGACAGTAGAAGCCAAGATATTGGAAAAGGCAACGGCCAAACGTCGATTAGAAAAATTAGTGATTAGTAAAGGTAAATTCAAGTCGCCTGTATCAGCCGATGGCAACAAGAAACAAGAAAGTTCTGTACGTGAATTAGCAGAGATATTAGCTTCTGAAGATGGAGAGCAAGTTCAGATTGTTGCTGAAGGAGATAAAGTCATTTCTGATGCAGACCTTGAGAAGCTCTTGGATAGAAGCCCATCTGTATTCGAAACCAAGAATACAAGTGAGACGAACCAGTTTAGAGAAATGGATTCATCCGAATTACAAGATACTAAAAATGAAATTCTTGCTACTCGTTCATAAAATTAATAGGAATAAAGAAAAAAAAAAATAGAATTATCTCTTATTTTCTTTTTCTTTATTATTATTTTCAAGCAAAAAATGTCAGAAAAGCCTAATCATTACTACAATAGTTCAAACTATAACAACAATGCATTAAGTCGACCTGTTCGACGACATTTAGTTAATGTCTATTTGACATTAGCAGCCATGTGTGCAATTGCTACGTTTGGTTCACACATAGGAGACTACTTGGGACCAAGTGGAACAAGTATAGGATCAGTTGGAGCCCTGGGAAGCATGTCGATGATACGATTCACATCCATAAACAGTAACAGTCGATGGGGACTCTTACTGGTAAGTTGTGTGTGTTTCCTGATAAACATCAATTATAATACGATATAGGCATACTCTATCTTTAGTGGCATCGCCATTTCCACCTTTATATCCTTTATCTTAAACTGGGATCCAACAGGGAACATTGTCTTTCTGTCTCTTACTTCAGCTGCCTTGGTCTTTTTAGGATTTACCCTAAGTGCCTTGACCTCCAGTCGACGCAGTACAATGTATGTTGGAGCATTGGCGAGTAGCGCGATCAGTGTTTTGCTGTGGTTATCATTAGCCAACATCTTTTTTTTCCAATCATCCAATCTGTTTTCATTTGAATTATACGCAGGCTTATTAGCCTTTGCAGGATTTGGTAAGAGAAAATAAGTATATATTTATATATTCTTGTTAACTAGATGGTTTAAAGTGATGTATGATACGCAAATGATCATTGATAGAGCCAATGCGGGCATCATGGATATTCCAGGACATGCCATTGAACTCTTTATGGACCTGTATGCGCTTTTTGTCCGATTTGCCAATATCTTTTTGAAAAAGGAAATGGAACGGGAAAATGACAAACGAAGGAGACAAAGAGGAGGCTTTAGATTACAACGAGAATAAAATTATTATTTATTGGTCGTCTTCTTGTGCATAATACAGTCTTCTTTCTTCTATTTGTTCTTCAATACTTTTTAGATTAGGTACATTTAAATACCCTTTATGGTAAGTAAGGACTTCTTCTAGTGACAAGTGTGGAATCAAATTTCTTCTAGGTGCCACCTTTAAACAGTGTTCAGCATCCATTTTTAGATCAAGTACGCTGTCATAGTGAGCACCTGAACTGAATCCGATACGTAGAGAATATTCTTTTTCTTGTCTATTTCTCTCATACAGTTCAAATGTGATTTGTGTCAAGACTATCATCAAAAAAGCAGTTATTTTTTTTTTCAACCCCTACGCACAAAAATAGGACTTACAGTCTAATTCAGGTAGAGTATTTTTGGGTACTTTTGTAGGTACACCGGATAGATATACCAGGTTAAGTAATGCATGTACATGCGATTCTATTCATATATGCGAGTGAGTTTATGGCAAGTATACTTACAAAAGTGTACCTTTAGTGAAATAGAGTCTTGTCCTCGGATTATCAGAGAATTGCATTTCATCCAAATCATTTAATATAGATTTTAACAGAGGAAAGCTAATGAGCATACCGATATTTTTCTTTTCATTATCAGAAATGCCAAATTCTTGAGGAGCAACAAAGTCAAACATGATTTTAACGTTTCTATACAGTTTCCTTAACAGGTCATTGTTGCTGTCCTCAGGATGCCCAAAGATAGTCTCCAAGAAGGTTCTGTTGTGAAGAGAGTCGTATTTTAATGAATCATATAAGGCTGGTATGGCTGAAGGATCTGGATAGCTAAAGCCAGCGTCTTCATTTGTAAACTGTCTAAACATACGTTCCCATCTTTCCTTGAACAGGTTGGGAGAGTCAAAGCAACACCAACGTCTTTGGATGTTATCGACATCCAAGGTTGACCAATTATCTCTCATGATAAATTGCATGCGTGTCATCATTTCTGATACTTCCTGAAGGATGATATAAGGCTGTGGTAATTTGGCGTCCCAGCCGACTTGAGCGAGCATCCACTCTGGAATATTGTTGCCTGGTTTCAACAGATTTTTTAATTGTTTCTTCACTGCATCCGATTGTTCCTTGGCTGCATTGCTATCATCAAGTAAATATTTACTTTCTGAGATAACCCCTTCTAGTGTTTCAGGATCCCCTAGGAACCATCGAGCAAAAACTTGAGCAGTATCTCTCACTCGTCTCTCTGAACTGCTGAATATCTTTACGTCCTCCAACACTTGTCTGTTTAAAATATTCATATCCTTTCTCAAGTTTTCTGCTAAATCTTTAGATTGATGACGACCAGCGTGAGTAAACTGTAAAAAAAAAACAAACAAACAATGTGAGCTGCGCATGTACATGTGTATATATGTGTGTAGTATGTGGTTTGTGAATATTGTTGCATATGCCACAATCATACCTCTCCTCCCCATTTCACAATCACTTGAACTTTAAGCAATTTCTTTGTTTCCCTATCAAACTTGGGTTTTAATTGAACCTTTGTGCCTGGTAAATCGTGCTTCTTCTCCAAGACTTCCTTCAATGCCAACAGCTTATTCATTTGTTGTTCATCAGGGCAGTTTTCAAGACAGACATCTAATGCCTGCATAACTGACTCTAATTGGTGCTTTTGTCTAAATACAACTTCTCTTGTTGAGCCTTGTAGTAAATCGATAAATGGTTGCTCCATGATGGACATTTTCATTTTTTCCTTTGGTGTACGATCGCCGTGTCTAAAGACAGCAACGAACCCTTTGAGTCTCCAAGAATTCTCGGGAGATATCTCGGGAGGAATATGATCTGCGAGTGAAAGGGGTCTCTCTTGTACAGAACGATAAAAGATCTCCTTTAATATTTTGGCGCACTGATCATAATAAAAGTCATTTCCTTTTACAAAGCTCCATCCATTGACATCAATGACATATGATTTCCCTTGAACGCGAAGAATATCCAATCCACAGACTGTTTGTCCAAATGCCTTTGATACCTTTCTGGCGATATCTTCTTCTTCCTGTGTTAACTTTACGCGATAACGAATTTCTTTTCCATCCGTGTTACGTCTGACATGGCCATCTACAGTAGGTGATCTTACGGGATATTTAATAAAAGACCAACATCAAAATAAACCACTTACTTTCTTGTTTCCGCATAGACAAATTGAGGACCGACTGTATAAAGTTTGATATCCTCACAATTTTCAGTTTCCATTAGTTTTTCATAAATCCAAGAGCCTTGATCGTGTGGAGTTTTTAAATCCGGATCAAATTCGCTTGATTTATTTCCAATCTAATTTTATATCCGATTATTATTATTATTTTCATTATGATAATAATAATAATGCTGATTACCTTACGGAATAACCTTCTTCCACCACCTCCTCTCTTTTCAGAATAATAAATGTTTATATTGTGATTTTCACCGTCAGCAGGTTTTTCAATAAAGGTCTTTTCTAATCGTTCACCATTGACTTCGATATAATGATCATCGATATGAATTGATTCTGTGTTGGTAGCATATCTTGCCAAGACACGGTCCATGTCCATACCCGTACATGATTTGAATGCAGAGGCCGCTTCAGGATCTACTTTTGCTCCATCATCTCTAGAGATAACTAATCTTGGTGGTGTAGGTACACCAATCGCATCCAGAACGGATAATACAACTCTTCTGTCCCATAATAATGATTGCATGACTACGTTATTGACACAGTATGGTTTTCTTAATTTTGTATAGGCGATGGCTTTATCAAGTGGGAATCCACCTGAAAAGAAGCAAATCAAGAAATCACAACCAGGCCAATTTTCGACCTCTATTTATTATTATTAGCCAGGTTTTATACATATTAAAAATATATACCTTCATCTAAAATAGTTTTATCACCAAATATGACAATTTCGAAATCCCCATGCATAAGTAATCGATTAAGTATATATCGCATAGGCTTTGATCTAGCTTTTCTATCCATAGCACATACTCCTACAATATCTATTTTTTTTTTTTTTTTTTCATACAATGGTAAATAAAGTTGTCCATGTTGTATATCGTCTTACATTTTCCCCTATTCTCTGCCATCGAACATGGCGATAATGACGTAGTAGATGAAGTCGTTGGCATAGCGATATAAAATCACAACAAAAAAAATAAAAAGAGAAGAGAAAGAAAAGAATGAAAGGAATTTGAATTGATTTTTGACACCCAAAAAAAGATTTGTTTGTGCAACGACACGTGTGAACTGGACGTCATGACACTCTCGTTTACTCCAGATCATTATTTCCATACATATTCTGTCTTCTGAATGATTGGTTAAGAGGACACACTGATATGATTGGGTGAAACAAAGATTCCCCCTCCTTGATGCCATACATCTTTAATATCTTTTGACTCACTTCAACTTTTGCTTTCACATGTCTTTATCTTTTAGCTACTTTTTTAACTTTCTTATACTCTTCCGGGCGGGGTTTTTATTACAGTACTCTGTAAAGTTTGTTAAACAGGTTCATCAGCTTTTCAAAGTGCTCAAGAGAGAGAGAGAGAGGGGGGGGGGGAAACTAAGTGTTAGATCTCAGGGGATAATTGATTTGAAAGGGTTTGGACAATATCAATACTACACTCATTAGATAATGCATAGCTACACTTACAGCATTTCAAATGATAAATAAAGAATGATTCAATGCTTACAGGTCTTTTAAGCATTGTCTTTATGTAATCATCTCGCTAACTTGAATATTTACTCAGATAGATCATAGCTCATAAGACAGAATTACCTTATTTTTAAAAAAGCAATATATTGGAACTTGTTAAAACTGGTTCCCTATTGCTTCATGAGAATAATGGTTTTATTAAAGAGAGAATGTGATATGTTTGTATTATATGAAATATAGGGTACTGCGTGCTTTTACTGAGAAAACTTGGTTATTCCTTTAATAGGCAAGCGCACTCTGAAGAAGCTTACATTCTACGGAAACAGGAGCATTGACACTAGCAAAAAAAGACTGTAGGAGACTACTATTACAGCAATAAAGTTTTATGTGGGTTTATACACGCAAAGATGTCCTATAGCTCATGTATATATCACCTATTAATGGTGCATTACAATGAGAACATTGAAAAATATACTTGTAAAGAGAATTGAGTTTATTGATATTTTATTACACTCGACCAGGTTTGATTAATGTATTTTGCCGAGCTTTCCTTTGACAAACGTTCCTTTCATAAGCTTTGGCATTACTCTACTTCCGATACGAAGAAGTGGACCGATGAAAGGAGCAGGTGCTGGATCAGGAGCAGGAGCAGGAGCAGGAGCAGAATAGCCAAGAGCAGCAAGAGAAGCACAGATGGTAAGAAGAGCAAGCTTGATTTGCATCTTTATGATCAAACGGTTGAAGAAACTGTTGTGTCCTTTTTTGCCAAAAGTATTGCCTCTCTTTTATATTAAAACAGATTCATGTAGGCGTTGCTACCATGGCTATTTACTATTGGTTATAAGCATATTTTACAATTCTTGGCTAAATGAATATACTCTGCTTCTCTGGTTTGTTGATCATGTTTTCATAAATGCATAGACTACATGGACTCTCCTCCGCATGCTGATCTGTTTGAATTGATAGTTTAATAGCAAAAGGCACATGTAACATGTTTTGGTTAGTTCAATAAACAAAAGGCTGAACGCTTACGACTGCATTAAAAATGAAAAAGTGTAAGCTATGTACGCTTTGCTGATGTAACAAACGTAATCAAATGCAGTGTATTATTTCTTATGTGAATGCAATATAACGTTGAGAGAGGCAGTCTTTACCGCTGGAATATAAAAACTGCTGCAAAATAAAGTTGTATATATAAACCTCTTCTATAGGGCAATCATGATTTTACCCTGAAAAAAACTCTTACACTGCTGCATAAAGTGAAAGGTTATGTTTGACAGTTTAGTATGCGCTAAAATGCGTGATGATTTGTTAAAGGACAAGAAAAAGAAGAAAGGGAGCGACAGAACGATTTTTTCTTTAGACTGGCTTGGCCGGCTATTTGTCCTGGATTACAAACGCTGTGAAACTGTCTTTGTATACTGGGACTGTTTGACAATAGATAATATTCTTCCTTGAAATAGACAATGTATGTAAGCAACTAGTCAGCGTGATAGTTATTCATGAAAGCTCATCATTATAGAAAGCAAAATATCCATATTTAAATCTAGTGTGTTTGCTTTTGGTGTAAAGCAAATGTTTCTGGATACAAATAAGCCCTAAATAAAGCGCACCCTGTATTTATTATTTATTAGTGGCGCATAGAAACAAAAAAAATATGTGGTATGTAAGAGAACTATTGAGTTTCTTGATGTTTATTATACTTTGGCGACATAAGCTTCCTTTACAGTTACCCAGGCTTTGATGAACCATTAAGTGGGTTGATAAGTGATCGTTTTTCTCGATGGGGTATCTCCCCAGGCATCACTTATAACGAAAGGCGTAGCAGAGCCGATAGTGAAGAGAGACGCATAAATAGTAAGAAGAGCAAGCTTGATTTGCATCTTTATGATCAAACGGTTGAAGAAACTGTTGTGTCCTTTTTTGCCAAAAGTACTGCCTCTCTTTTATATCAAAGCAGATCACGTAGGCGTTACTGCCATGGTGGTTTACTATTAACTATAAGTATATTTTACAATTCTTGATTAAATGGATGTACTCTGCTTCTCTCTATTTTGTTGACTATTTATTCATAAATGCATAAACTTCATGAACTCTCCTTCACATGCTGATCTGTTTGAATTGATGGTTTAATAGCGAAAGGCACATGTAACATGCTTTGATTATATCAATAAACAAAAAGGCTGAATAATTACGACTACATTAAAGATGAAAAAGGTTTAATCTGTAGTTAAATAAATCGTCGCTTTTAATTTAAGCACACGTAAACATTGCCGCTGTTACTATACATAATCAAATGTAGTGCATTATTTTTGTGTATACAATGATACAGTGTTGTAAGGTAATATCGGGTCAAAATCTATTTTGAATAGTTTAATGTGTGCTGAGGAGCGATAGTTTAGGGGCATGGCAGATGGAAGGTGTAATAGAATGGACTTTTCCTTTTTAGACTTGCTTGATCGGCTGTTTGTCCCGTGTTGCAGACACTGTGTAACTATCCTACCCTCACTGTTAAATGAAAAAGGTGCACACGCTCCAAAATGATTGTCCAATTAAATTATAATTCATCCCATTTTCATTAACTTGGCTCAACTTCCAGCTGTGTATGGTCCATTGCCATCCTCTTGGGCCAGGACACAGTTATGTTTCATGTTAATACGAATCGAATCTAGGTGCTCTTTCTTCTTGTTCAATGTAGGCAAATACCGTGCATAAGAAAAATTTAGTTATCAACAATATAAAACATTGGCTCGAATGTCACTTTTTTTTTTCGAGCATAAAGGTATTACCATATTTCCACTTAAATTCGACCAAAGCAGCAAATGAGTTAGATCAAATGAGCTTGGCTATTTCGTCCATTTGTGTGCCTTTGTTTTGACTAAATTAGAAAGAAGTTTTCGACTAAAAATAAAAATAAGCTTGGTCAGGTTGTAGTGAGCTTTCAACTGCGTAGTCGAATTAAAGAAGCTCTTCTTTATTTAAACAACGCTCAAAGAAGGATTCGGATGCCTAATCTAGCCTTAATAATCCTCAGGAGTTACTTCCTCCGCAGCCTTTCTTATTCTTGATATTGAGTTATCACGATCTGACATCAGAGATCTGCGAATAAGTGTCTTTACCTTGGCCCTAAACTCTTCTATTGGATTTAAGAAAGGGAAGTAAGGTGGAAGGTATATTATCCTGTATCCTCTTTTGTTGACTTCCTCTGTGATCTTTTCAGGCTTATGGATAAGTCCATTATCCATGACTAAATTGCAACTCTTCAAATTGTGTTCGTCAAGGACATCCATGATGTGTATAAGCAATGCCATGAATTATTTCTACTTTGTACTAGCTCTGGTTACCTTGAGCTCAGCATTGACAACGCCAAGGGAGTGAATTACATCTAGCATGGAAATAGACGGTCCCCTGGTGGTTGTTACCACAGCTTTTATAGGCTCACCTTTCTTTTGATCTGCCCTGGCTTCTTACAGTATGAAGATTGAACCCAGGCTCATTAATGAGGATATAGTTTTGCATAAAACTGATGTTAGAGTCTTTAATCCACGCCTCAACAGCTCTAAATCTTTGTTCAATAACGTCAGGAGAGTTTCATTTGGCAGAAATATTTGTAGTTCTCTTTAACGTGTAAGAACAGCTTTCTTTCAGGTGCTCATTCACACCAAATTTAGAAATACTATGACCTTCAAATTTATCGCTGAAGGCGTCAACCATTTAATCTAGCGTGGCTACCGGGTTGTTGTCAATGAGTTCTTCCAAAAATTTCATGTGCTCTTCCTTCAGCTTGCGAAGGCGCTGACTCTTTTTTGGCTTCTCTTTAATAGTATTATCCACTTCTAAGGTCTCTTCTTTTGCTGCTTTAACCCAAGATTTCAAGGTAGATACAGGTATGCTATACTTCTCTCCAACCTGCTGTAACTAAGAGAAGTAAACAGATACGTCTGGATAGCCCTGTCCTTTTCTTTCTCTGAGTAGTTCTGTTACTGTTGCCTATTAGTTTTCTTAGATATTTTCTCTTCCACTATGTTAAATTGTGGCTCTTGAACTTAGGTTGAGACTTTTTTTTTTGTAAATTGGGTTGAGACTTCTGTACTGAGAGGGTATTTTTTCTGGCCAATAGCGAAGATTCGTCAATTTTAGTAGAAGTGAGACTAACAGGGAAATACCTTGTTCGGACTTTTTTTGAATTTTCGTATTTGGCTGCTGCCAAAAATCAAGCCAACCAGCCCTCTTTTTCATACGTTTACTCAATCTTTTGTATGATATATGATTATTCTATGCTTTCATTTTATTATATAAGTATTAAATATAATACATATTATATAGGCTATCTTTTAGTTTTTGATTTTTATTACAAAAAAGTGATGTTAATTATTGTTGCTGTTGTTAGACTCTTTAATTGTTGATCTTTACTTATCAAGGGAGGCGCCTATCTGTATTCTTCTTTCTTCTAATCTTCGAGCTGCTTTTTCACATGATGATCTTTCTTCTTCTGCTTTCTTCTCAATTGCCTTATACAGCTCTTTTCTCTTGCTGAAAAAGCATGACTCTTTTCTGTTCTTTCGCCAGGCTGTCCCAAACTGTGCTTCTAAAGATTGTATCGAAGGCTTCCCAGAGAATCCTACGCTGTACTCTCTCCAGGCATCCGTAACAGTTAATATATCCCTATTGAGCTGATAGGTTGGTGCAGCGGAGTTCGAGCTAGGTGGAGTAGCAGAGGCACCTGAAGGTTGAGCTCCGGGAACAATTTACATGTTGGCAATAGCTTTGACATAAGCAAGGACTCACTCTCTGTCTAAAGCAATAGCGGTACCATTTGAATTTCTTCTAAGCTTTCGGCCGCGCTTCATGACATATTCTGCAAGGAAATAGCTAAGCTTTTGGTCAGTCACAACCTCTCCATTACCAAATTTTTGTCCAAGGCACCATTTCTATGTTTAAGCAGAATAGTTAGATTTTCAAATCTTTTATTTGTCATTACTGTCTAGAGTCATCTTCCACTCTTCTTGCTTGACTGAATATGCCTTAATAGTGTTCACAGGACGATGAGTCATATTTTGAGCAATGATAATTTGGTTACTATAGCACATATCAAACATTCTTCGCTCCACGTACCTGATAAAGATATTTTATACTCCGTTACATAGCTTTTATATATTTCCCTGCATAGCATTTTTTTACTTTTTTACTTTCTTTCTTCTTTTCATTTCTTATTGATAAATGTAAGCATTACTTACTCAGAACCCTAGTTGGACGAGCACATATGCAGGCGAAGACAGGCTGCCACTGTACTGACTACCTTATACTTGTTATAAGGGAAATTCTTTGCCAGTGCGTTGAGTACTCTATAGTTTACCCTCGCGGACTTTATGCTTCTGAATGATACTGCATTAGAACCTAATGGCGCTGGTCGTCAGAAGAGGAAGGCTTACCTTCAGTGTACCAACTGACATTTTGTTCACTTGTTTGAACCCTATACTGACTTTTTTTTTTCAAGATAGGAAGAACTTTGGAAGATGCTTGGGTGTATTAGTATTGGCTTTTATAAATAAATAATTAATGATGCTATTTTGTATTTTTATTAATGTTTTGTTTGCTTTTGAACATTTTATTCCAGATAGTCATTAGTTTATACACATTGATTGAGCATTTACCATAAAATCAACTAAGCGGCATGTCTTCTAATACCACTTAAGAATACGTATCTCCCTTAAGATCCTAAGTACGTAATATTTAATTTATGATTGTCTCCTGTTTTTCGTGTAACAAAATATCAAATAAGTGGAAGGATCGAGGGCTGATGTAGATGAAGAGTCCACATAAATAAGCCATAGCTTAGTTATTATGTCGTGAAACAAACTATAAACACCAGAAAACGTTGCCATACAAGCACTACTTGAATATTCCCATATAAAATAAAGAGTATGTAATATACATTTATGGTTGTTCTAAATAAAGAGCCTAGATCTTTTAGCTGAAACCTTAGAGGTAAACAGCCATTCAAGTATAGCTTATCAATATTACCTTCTCTGTTTATCTGTGTGCTACTAAAACAGTGGGCAAATAGCCTTTACGTACAAAGTAAAGATATTTGAAGCGTTGAACCAATGCAAATCACTATATTTTGAAAGCTATGCCCAAAAATTTTGTGCTCTTAACGACATTTTCGTCTTGCACATAACCTACAAAATACTTTATACGTTGTAGGACAGCTAAATTTTCAGGCATTGTTGATGAAAGCATGGCACGATCCTGCTACTAGTATGCCCTTTTTTCTTGTGTTTCCAAGTTAGAAACTGCTTTGTCTGATAATATCACAGCTTATTCTATAGGCTTGTAATTATTAATGTGATTGATGTGCAAGCACTGTTTAGCTATTCTTATTTGACGTAGAATACGACAGAACAGTTACAGCAACTATAATGAACTGGAAAATACGCTGAACAGACAGTCAGATCATGCAACTGGTTACCTCTTTCTGGTAGCAAAAGTTGCTTCCATGATGGAACATAGACTTGAAAATGAACTAGGATATAATTAAAAGGGGCTAAAGAATGGTATTTCAAGGTAGCCGGCGAAGTTGACAAACAAAGAACAAAAAAAATCAATTAGTGGTCTATAAATCTAATAAACAATACGTTTGTTTTCCTTCATTATGTGTTTATACATGTTCACGCTATAAGGTATTTAATTATTGTCAAAAGCAACGTTATTTTACCACATGTAAAAGGAAATAAAAGAGACGTTATATAAAAACCATAGATGATTATACTTCAAACCAAGTGTAGTATAAATAGTGTCTCGCCCTACCGCACCTTTACCTGTTCTTACAGCTTGACGTCCAAACATGTTTGATAAATAGCTGGGTTTGATTACCTTTTTTTTTTCTCTTTTTCTCTTGCAAATCAATAACAATGGGTTCATCTGATCTCAACTTGAAAAAGTCATGGCATCCTTCGACTTTTAAGAACCAGGAAAGAGTATGGAAAGAAGAGCAAAAGCGTAAAGAGGAAGAACGAAAACTAGAACAGCTTAAAAAAGAACTGGCAGAAGAAAGACAGTTGCAGGAACTGCAGCAAATGCAAGAAGAATCTGGTGCAAAGTGAGTTGTTGCTACGAAATATTTGAATTGTTATTAAACAACGTATAGACAAAAATCAAATAAATTAGATTGGATGTATGCAGGGCCTAATGCCAGCATGAACGGATCCAATGATAATTCAATGGAAGATTTTCTGTTGGGAAAGAAGAGTGTTGATGAATTATTGAGAGCAAAACAAAGACAAGAAGTGGTAAGTTAAAGAATGGGATGATGTGAAAGGTAGCTGAACAATTTCTATATAGCAAACTGCCACAGAATTACAGGAGAGTAGATTTACATTATCGAACTCTAATGCAAATACAGAACGAGATATTCAATCCAAAATAAGAGAAGATCCATTGCTCATGATTAAAAAGAGAGAACAGATGGCATTGAAGGCTATTGTAGAGAATCCATTAAAGTTGAAAGAATTGAAGAAGAAGGAAAAGAAAGACAAGAAGAAAAAGAAGGATAGTAAATCAGAAAAGCATCACCATAGCGGTAGTAGCAGTAAACATAGAGACTATGGCAGAGACGAAAGGAGACATAGAGAATACGACAGAGATGAAAGAAGACACAGACATTCTGATGGGGATAGACATAGACATGAAAGAGATGATAGTCGAGACCGTAAAGAGAGATACTCTAGTAGTAGCAGCAGAAGAAGAAGAAGTGCTTCTCCCTATCGTAGATAATTTATGTAAATAAACCATGTTTCCTTTTATTCTAGTCATGAAAGATGACCCATCAGACAGACAATGAGGGGATGATATGTACAGATTTATTTATTGTAAGAATGGATTATAAGACTTTATTAAGAATGGGTTTGTGTTTGGTTTGTTAAGAAATGGATTGGTGTCATACGATGGTACTCGGCCTGCAAGCTGTTTTGGTGATGACATGACACTACTGTTTGTACTGCTAGTAGATGGTGTAGGGAATAATACTTCTTGATGTGTATCGATTGTGAGCTAAAGTTTTTCTTTTGTTAATTTACTTTTGATATCACCACAAAAGTCTACTTACAGGATTCTTTTCTTCATAAATTCTCTTCTCCCATTTATCGCGGATATATTTTTCCATGATGCTATTGAATTACATGAGTCTTTCTTTTGGTTAGCAAGTCGAGTGATTCTTACAAGTCGTCATCCATATCTAAAGGTAAATGATGATCCTTGGAAATGATTTGACTATTGACCTTTGCATTACCTCCTTTCTCTTTCATATTCTTTTATTATTATGTCAGAAACGACGAAGACCCTTTTTCCTTTTATGTCAATATGTTTATTCTACCTGTATCTCCTGCATTGTCCACTGATCCATACTGACTGATTTGATTCTAGACACATGTGTGCCCATCTTTCGATGAAGGCTAGCGCAACGAATACATAGAAATACTCCGAGTGAATAAGATGCCCAGCGAGGACCTACATGAATAAGCTATCATCATCCTTATTTTTTTTTTTGGCTGCCTTACTTGGTGCTAAACAGTCCGCACATCGTCTATTTTCTTCCATTTGGCATAATTCATTCAATAATCTTTCATGGCGTTGTTGAGTTGCTCTTGATTGCTTTTCACGCATTTTATAAAGAATAAAGAAGAAAGTAAAAAAGAAAAAGACTGTAAAAAAGAGGAAGAAATGGTATTAGCTTGTGTGACTCAGAATTACCGAAAACAGGCTAAAGGTATCACAGACCTTTTCTCAAGCTGACGATAACCATGGAAACACTCTGTTGTAAATGAGATGCATCATATATAATAGCTGTATATGAGTGTACAAGGTATATTTGCATATGCATGGAGGGACATTCATCATCAATAAGGTCCTCATTATAGTCTATGTAACAATGGCCCAATCATTTTCACACATGAAGATTCTGAACTGACTTTTAAAGTGTAAAAACTGTAATAGGATATTCTCAAGGTCCTTTTTTCTCAACGAAGAGGATTATGTTGCCGCTCAAAGATATTGTCGTGCTAGAAATGGCTGGCCTAGCGCCAGCTCCTTTTGCAGGATTAATTCTATCAGACTTTGGCGCAAATGTCATACGGATTGATCGTCCTAGTTCTTTCAACACAGACGTGTTAACCAGGTACATAAAACGTCGCTTTTTTCAGTGTATATATTTATGTATAATTGGACGTGTACAGAGGTAAACGATCCGTAGCTTTGAACTTGAAAAACAAGAATGCCATCGACACATTACTCAAAATGTGCGACAAGGCAGATATTCTCTTGGACCCTTTTCGTCCTGGTGTCATGGAGTCACTGGGTCTTGGCCCTGAGATCGTCTTGAACCGAAACCCCCGCTTGATTTATGCAAGATTAAGCGGGTATGGTCAAACAGGATCCAAGGCAGCTGGTCATGATATCAATTATTTGGCAATGTCTGGTGCTTTAAATGTATATAAATATATATATATATAATAACTTTTTGCCAATGCAACTCATGGTTGGATGAATAGATGATAGGCAGACAAGGTGAGGCACCTTTCTTTCCTATGAATCTATTAGGTAAGAAAGCTAAATTGTATAATGAGTGAACAACTCACTCATTATTAAAAAGCTGATTTTGCTGGTGGCGGTCTTTTGTGTGTCATGGGTATTTTGGTGGCTCTCATTGAAAGGAGCAAGTCTGGTAAAGGACAGGTTGTAGATGCCAATTTGGTAAGTAAATGTGCAAAAAAAAAAAAAAACGAAAAGAAATAGACGTCAATAACTCTACAATAGACAGCAGGCACATCTTATCTAAGTACATTCCCATTCTTGATGCAAAAGTATGGCCTCGTTTGGGAAGATGAAAGAGGAACAAATACATTAGATGGAGGTGCTCACTTTTATGAAACTTACAAGACGAAAGATGATCTATATATAGCAGTGTAAACTACCCTTTACACTATAAGTCCTTTGAATTAACTGTTATAATGAATATAGAGGAGCTATCGAGCCTCATTTTTACTCTTGTCTCTTGGATAAGTTGGGCCTTGACCAAAATGAATATGGACCAAAGCAGTATAACAAGGAAGAATGGCCAATGATGAAAAAGAAATTTCAAGAAATCTTTTTACAGAAGACTCAGAGTGAGTGGAATGCTATCTTTGACGGCTCCGATGCTTGTGTAACTCCCGTCTTATCATTCCAAGACAAGACAGCTCCTGCACCTCAACCAGCACCTGTTCTTTCAAGAACGCCTGCTCATCAAGTGGATTATAGTCAAGAACCTTCATTTTTGCAACCAGGAAAGCATTCGATACATGTCTTGAAAGAGTTTGGTATTTCATCAAACGAAATTCAAGCCTTGATTGCAACCAAATCCTTACTCGATAAGAGTTCACACCTATGAGCTTGTCCTTCTTTACCCCACTACAGCGGAGATAAAAAGTTGGGTTTCATTCAGAAAATGGTTTATCAATGTGACTCATAACACACCTTTGGAAAATATAAATAAAAAGAGAGCACGATTAAAGTTTGGCATCCTTCTTTGAATTTATTTATTTTTATCATGACAGGACCAAAGAAACTCTGGGGCGGCCGATTTACTGGCGCAGTCGATCCTTTGATGGACGCTTTCAATGCATCTATTCATTTTGATAAACGCATGTATGCAGCTGATTGTATTGGTTCTATTGCATATGCAAAAGCGCTTGCCAAGAATAATATCATCTCTCAAGAAGAAGGAGACAAGTTGGTCGAAGGACTGCAAGCTGTCATGGAAGAATGGGATCAAGGAAAATTTGTGATCAAGGAGGGTGATGAAGATATTCATACTGCAAACGAACGTCGTCTAGGTGAACTCATTGGTCCCGTGGCTGGTAAGCTCCATACAGGCCGATCTCGTAATGACCAAGTGGCTACCGACATGCGTATCTGGTTACGTGAAGAAGCATCCAGCATCTTGGCTCATCTCAAAGAACTCATTCAAATTGTTGTGGCTCGTGCCGAAAAGGAAGTGGATGTCATTCTGCCCGGTTATACTCACTTGCAGCGTGCACAGCCTATTCGTTGGTCCCATCTTTTGTTGTCCTATGCTTGGCTTTGGCAATCAGATGCAGAACGTCTCGAACAGCTCATTGATCGATTTAATGTATTGCCTTTAGGCTCTGGTGCTCTTGCCGGTCATGTATTCAACATCGATCGTGGTTTCTTGGCTAAAGAACTTGGATTTAGAGATTACATCCACAACTCTCTATGTGCCGTCAGTGATCGTGACTTTGTTGCTGAATTTCTCTTTTGGGCAAGCTTGACCATGACACATATCTCTCGTATAGCTGAAGATTTAATCATTTACTCAAGCAGTGAGTTCGGCTTTGTCAAGTTGGCGGATGCTTATAGTACAGGATCAAGCTTAATGCCTCAGAAAAAGAATCCTGATAGTTTGGAACTATTGCGTGGAAAGTCTGGACGAGTATTTGGAAATGTAAGTATTATAAATACAAAGGAAAAAACAGAGACTAATGTATCCTGTAGATGTCTGGTTTCATGATGACCTATAAGGGCATTCCAAGCACTTACAACAAAGACCTTCAGGAAGATAAAGAACCCATGTTTGACGCTGCTGACACTCTATCTGGTTCTCTTCAAATTACTGCTGGTGTGTTAAGCACAATGACCATATTCCCCGAAAAGATGAAATCTAGCCTAAGTTCAGACATGCTGGCAACTGATTTGGCAGAATATCTTGTTCGTAAGGGAGTGCCTTTCCGTGAAACACATCATATATCTGGTGCTGCTGTCAAGATGGCAGAGGATCGTGGATGCTCAATCAGTGATCTAAGTGTTACCGATCTTCAAAGCCTACATGCTTCTTTTGAACAAGATGTTGAAAAGGTATGGAGTTTTGAAACAAGTATCGAGAACCGTAATACTCCTGGAGGAACAGCAAAATCTTCGGTATTAGAACAAGTTAAGCTATTGAAGTCATGGCTTTCTTCAAAACAAGTTAAATAACTCTCTCATTGTGTGTGTATATTTGTAATCTGCGCCAAATCAAAGCAGAAACTATTGTACAGTGGTTCTACCCCAAAAGTTCGCTTTTTAATGAACTAAATTTGCTTTGGTCCAAGACCAAAGTTCCTTTTTATAAACTTCCAATGTTTGCTTTTTTATTAGTTTGTTTTTTCATTTTTTCATTTTTTTTTTTTTTTTTTTCAACCTGTCCAAGTCCCAGCTTTTAATTTTCTTAGGTTATCCTTATTATAGTAATGACTTGTGTGTCACTGTATGCTATTTATTATATTTTCTTATAACTACTTTGCCTATCAAACAGCTTTAAGAGTTGTTCGTAGCTCTTCAACTAGCTCTTCCATCTTTACATCAAGTTCGTCTATGTTCTCAGTAGGAAAAGCTCAGTATTGAAACAAAGACAACGAAGTGCTAAAGCTGTAAGAGTCTACTTCCTCTTTCAAGTCTGTAGCCTCGTTTTCCTGTTCGTCCACAATATTACTTCTATCATCTTTATAGAAAAAGCTACTATTTACTTGAGTAGTGTGTAGATAATCTCTCATTTATTGATTTATCAAACAGCCAATTATTTTATACATAGAAGGCTTTGTAAGCAGCGGTTCCATCATTTTGACCAGTCAGCCAATCGTGTTTTCAATAGGCTCTACTATAAAATATAAGGAACGGAATAATTGCCCTGCCCTTTCTTCAGTCTTGCTGTGCGCATGCTAACCATAAGAAGAGCCTTTTCAACTACTTCAAGACCATTCAGACTAGCTATTGTAGGCAGTGGGCCAGCCGGTTTCTATACAGCTCATCGTCTACTTAAAGAATGTCCACAAGTTCATATTGACATGTTTGATGCCCTTCCTGTCCCTCATGGACTAGTACGATTCGGAGTAGCTCCTGATCACCCTGAAGTCAAGGCAAGTGTTTAATTTACATAGGCTTAAGTCTTGATCTCCTTATGTTTTCTTCAAATAGAATGTCATGACAACTTTTGATAAAGTAGCAGAAGATCCCCGCTTCCGCTTCTTTGGTAATGTTCCAGTAGGCTCTTCAAACAATGGATTGAGTATAAAGGACCTTAAAGATAACTTCCATGCAGTTCTCTTATCTTATGGAGCCAGTGAAGATAGAAAGATGGGAATACCAGGGGAGAACCTTTACGGAGTAGAATCGGCCCGAACGTTTGTTGGATGGTATAATGGACATCCGTCTTATAGAGACCTCAAGCTACCACTTGATGATACAGACACCGCTGTCGTAGTCGGACAAGGCAATGTAGCCCTTGATGTTGCGCGTATTCTTTTGAGTCCTATTGATGAGCTTCGAAAAACAGATATTACAGAATATGCATTAGAGGCATTATCAAAGAGTAGAATCAAGCATGTTCATGTTGTCGGAAGAAGAGGGCCTGTACAGGTAAAAAACAAATGCTTTAGTATTGTCAAAAGAGATATCAACGAACAAGAACGGATATATAGGTCTCGTTTACTTCTAAGGAGCTAAGAGAACAAATGTCTTTACCTGGTGTAGCATTTGACGCTGACATGGACTTGATTCGTCGTGAGATTGAAGCATCACAGCCAATTATTAGCAAAAATAGACCTCTTAAGCGCCTTATGTCTCTTCTTGAGAAAGGCTCGCCCAATAAAGACACAGAGAAGACATGGTCTGCCAAATTCTTACGCAGCCCAGTAGAGATTTTGGGTAATACCGATCATTCGCGAGTACAAGGAATCAAGTATGTTATCAATAGATTAGAGGGGCCACTAGAGCAGAGAAAAGCCGTGCCTACTGAAGAGTATGAAACACAAGAGTGTGGTATAGTGTTGAAGAGTATTGGGTACAAGAGTATACCGATTGAAGATGTGCCATTTGACAGCCGAAGAGGCATAATACCTAATGAATATGGTAAAATATTGGATGGAGAAAAGGAAGTTCCAGGCATGTATACAGCTGGCTGGTTAAAACGTGGACCTACAGGCGTTATCGTATCTACCATGACGGATGCCTATGAAACAGCAGATACTATAGTAAATGATCTCCAACAAAATAAAGAAATGCTTTCTGGAGGATCCAAAGACGGAGCAGATGGCCTTGACTTAACCTTCAAGGAACGTAGCATCATGCCTGTTAGCTACTCTGATTGGAAGAAGATTGAAGCTGCCGAATTTGCTATCGGTGAAAACCTGGGTAAACCTCGCGAGAAGTTTACAACAATTGAAGATATGCTCGCTGTTCTTAAATCATAGCACTTTGCTTCTTTGATATGCACACCTTTTTTCCCCCTGATTGGTATCTTTCTTATGACTAACTCAGTGACAAAGTAGAACAACTTATAGACTAAATTTTAGTAAAATGTACATGTAAATTTAATAAAGTAGAACACTGTCTACAATCCTACGATACACTAATAATGACCTGCTTGCTTATGCTCTCTAAACACAGTTATTGAGAGATATAAAGATGGATGGGTGTACGACGACAAGAGGGCGAGAGAGAGAAAGAGAAAGACGGAAAATAGAATATGAAAGATATCAATACCAGTTATTTAAATCAACAAGATATTGAATGAAAAACTTTGCAATATTTATATCACTTGGTAATGCTTATTTTTATCATGATATTATAAACAGTAATAAACCGTGTTTTGTGAACTATCATTTTAGCTAAAACAGCTAAAGACAAAGGACGGCCACTAACAGAAAAAGGCTTTTAGCAAATGTATTCTAAAAAGAAATTACATCACTTGTATGATTTATTTGTTAACCATTTATAGACGACTACAGCAATCTATCTTCTGTCTTTGTCACGTACAGAGAAGAACATGGGACCTAGTTCGGCTAACCAATAGGGATCAACAGCTGTAACGCATTGCATGTATTCTTTAGATGTCAGCACAAGTTCGTGGTAGACGACATAGTCTGGAGTAAAACCTGCACCAAACAAAGCACTTGTTGGATGAAGATGGCACTTCATACCGCTTCTGCAATTGACGTATTCGCCAATACCCTTGACTCTAGCAGCTTGGTGGAAATAGGCAGAGCAAATACATTTTCTAATAACATCCCAGTCTGTACCACAAGAGACATAAGGCATTTTGATCGTTTTCATAATATCCATGAGTTGTGAACGAACTTCGCGAGCTTTGCGCATGGCTTTGGCGTGTATAAAATGTTTGTTGCACCAATCGTCTCGATAACTATGTAGAAAGAGGGTTTAATATAAGGAAGAACATATTGTATTATTTCTTACTGATTAATCTTCCATTGGGTATATACATGAAGCAACGTTAAATGGTCACTTTCGGGGACAAAGAACTTTTCGCGAGCAGCGTCTGATTCCTCCTGTCGTTCTTTAGGTCGATAGAATACAGATGGTACAGATAACATGGATACGATGGTCTAATATAAACTATAAGTCATTCCGACATATCTTTAGCATTCACAGTGAACTTACCAATACTTCCGCTGTGCACTCATGCTCTTCTGCTGCGATCAACATCTTGGCAAGTGATGGATCTACTGGGAACTCATTCATTTTCCTACCTGCCTCTGTTAGATCACCATTATCATCAAACGCGCCTAAGATCCAAAGCTGATACATGGAGTTCAGGATGTTGTCCTGAGGAGGAGGATCCATGAAGTCAAAGTCTAAAAGATTTTTCACGCCAAGTGACTTGAGCTGTAACACGACACTTGCAAGGTTTGTTCGTTGAATTTCAGGAATATTATTCACAAACATTTCATTTCTATATGCTTCTTCAGTGTATAGACGATAGGCAACACTATTTCAAGGTTAGGATAGATATCAGACGTACATTCTGTAACTTACCCAGGCCCTGTTCTACCAGCACGACCACTACGCTGATTTGCATTTGCCTGACTGATAGGGGTTACTTGAAGGGCATCCATACCAATACGAGGATTATACACTTTGAGCTTACAGTAACCAGTATCAATCACATACATAATACCATCCACAGTAAGCGATGTTTCAGCAATATTTGTAGCTACTACCACCTTTCGTGCATTGTTTTCGGATCTTTGGAAAATCTTTGCTTGAAGATCAGCAGGCAATTGAGAATAGATTGGCAAAATGGCTAAAGGCGGTGGATTATCTAGTTGCTGTAGACGTTCTAGTATAGTATATTTAGTATTTTCAAAAGACAACTTTTTTTTTTTACCTGCCAAGACAGCACACGTTGTCTCGATATCTTCTTGACCTGTCATAAATATCAATATATCACCTGCAGGCTTTGATAAATGAATAGCCAATGCTTGCTTTACTGCACTATCTACATAATCTTCGCATGAAGTCTTACTAAACATAACATCTACAGGGAAAGTACGACCAGGAATAAAGAAACAGGGCGCATTTCCAAAAAAGTTTGAAAATCTCTCTGCATTCATAGTGGCAGACGTTACAATAAGCTTCAAATCCCTTCTGCGACTGAGAATCTTCTTTAACAGACCCATCAATACATCTGTATTCAATGCACGTTCGTGGGCTTCGTCCATGATAATGGCACTGTATTGATCCAAATCAGGAGCTGTCATTGACTCACGCAACAAGATACCGTCAGTCATGTATCGAATGAGTGTCTTTTCAGATGTCTGATCTTCAAAACGAATAGTATAACCAACAGTATCACCTAGCTCACAACCCATTTCCTCTGCAACACGCTTTGCCACAGACATGGCAGCAACACGACGAGGCTGTGTACAACTGATTTTACCATATTTTGTGTAGCCATCTTCATGAAGATATTGAGTTAACTGAGTTGTTTTTCCCGAACCAGTTTCACCCACAATGATAACGACTAAAAACACAATATGTGTTAATGCTGTGTTCTCTCATTTTTTTACTTACACATTACCTTGATTATCTCGTACAACTCTTAACAGGTCTTCTCGTACAGCAAAAACTGGCAAGTATTCACGCTGTTCTCGCATTGTTCTCGTACGAGCAAAGTCACTTACTGCTTCAGACGATTTCAAATGACTGGCAAACTTTGAGTCAGCCTTTACATCCTCGCCCTCATGACTCTTGTCGTCTTCCTTCTCTTGTGATTTCACTCCCATGACGTTTCCTAGGGTTGTGCCAGCAATATCAAATTTGGTCGCCTTGGCTCTTTCCGCTTCTGCACGCTTCTCTCTGACAAGCCTACTACCTTTACGTGCAATGATGGCCATATCGGATGTTGGATCCTTCACGTACTGTACGGCTTCCAATTGCTTTGTGAACACAGCTTTGCCGCTTAAGAATGGTGGTTTGAAATCGTGGACAAGTAAATGAACACGATGTTCATTTTCTTCATCAAAGTCTGTGTCTACTTCTATTCTCTGAGCGACACCTGAGCTGAGCATTCTACTTGCTTCCCACATGTTTGTATCATGATTATATTGTGCTTGACGTGCAGATAGCTTCTTCATTTGTTTCTGAGCCAGGTCGTTTTCTTTACCACTTGCATATTCTTCGTATTGAGAGAACGGATTGTGTGTTTCATCAATAGCCTAAACATACATGTGAGATTTCAGCAGAACATATAATATGTACACATACTCCAGTATCTTCCATTTGATACCACTCTCTATCCAGTTGAGCCTGTTCTTCTTCCCATCGTCGTCTGTCTTCTTCACTACCATGAAATTCTTCAGGATATTCCAATGCAACTTCATCATAAGCAGTTGATCGAACTGCTGGTGTAGATGATTCCCAGGTTCTTCTTGCTACAGCAGTTGCATTACCGGTTGCTTTCCTGCTATAGCCACTATCTCGTCTAAAGGGTGTCATGTTGCCTGGAGAACTTCTAGGTGTATAAGAGCCATGTCTTCTTGGTGTTTGTTCTTCCCATTGACTACGCTTGTATCCTCGTCTGGGTGTCTCAGGAGGAGGCATGTCATCATAATCTCTACGTCTATCTCTGTTGGATGAGCCATGTCTATTCCTATCTCTTCTCCTCCTATCTTCCAATCTTCTCAATTCATTATCTGATAAACCACTACTGCCATGGGATGGGGTATCCATTCTTTGTGATCGATAATGAGGTTTATGTGTCTTGATATCTGTTTCTGAATCATCTTCTCTCTGACTTTCCTCTTCTTCCCAGTTGAGTTTTACTTTCTTTTCGGCACCTTCTTGCACCATCCTGGCGTGTCGTTTTTTACGAGCAAGCTCATCTAATCCAAGCTTTGATGGTTGAGCTGGAGCTTTAAAGATTGGACGTTCTTCATCCGTTCGAGACGATTTATTTTTTGTCTTGATGAGTCCACCGGGTAAGTTGTTGCCTAACAAAAGAACTTCACTTCTACTTTGATCTTGTTGAATCGGTTTTGATTTGGCTGAGGAAGGCTTTTGTTGAGCTCGTTTGTGGTTTTTAATTTTTACATAAATGTCATTCAAGAATTCTTTACTGAATCTACCAAATGTTCCACACACTTGACTAAATCTTTCAAAGTCTCCATTATTTTCTGCAAATTGAATAACTTTTTTTGCAAGTGAATCGTTTAGATTTGGGAGATTTAATGCTCTTGAAACATCGACAGCGATATCGTGAATAAAAGTGGTATCTTCAGCCATTGAAATGAAGGGAAAGGAAGAAAGAAAAAAAAAGGTTGAAAACGTCACAAATGCATTATTTTGCTTGTTTACTGCGTGTAAAATAGAAATTACTCTTATTTAAAAGAGCGAAAAAAGAAGACGTAAGTTAAAAGGAAACCAGTTGTCTATGACCGCACGCTTAAGTTATTATATATGTGTGTGTATCTATAAAGTATAAAAATGAAAATACTTGAGAATAATTGCTTCATAACATAAGATATCAAAGTGGGGATACTGAGTAAAGAAGCTTGAATTTCTCTCTCTTTCTCAGACAAGATGATATCAAAAGGACTAGTTAGAATCTAAAAGACAATGTATCAACACTACGTTTTGAGTCTGCAAAAGAAAAGGGAATAAGACATTAAGCATATTTGACATTGATTTTTTTAAAAAGGCGACTGCCAACTTTATTATACATTCAACCAGGCCCTTTGAAGGGATTAGGTTTTTTTTCTTCTTTTCTTTTGTAAAATGTACTTGCCCATCACTATTTTTCTACTAGTTTTATTAACAGAATCTATTCTGTTTTTGGGTTTTTCATATATTACAGAACTTGTAAGAGAAGAAAGAGTGAATGATCTCTTTATTAATCCTATTAGGCTTATGACACTTTTACCAAAATAACCAAAGATGCTCAAGTGACAAAACAAAAGAAACTAAAGACAGACATTTTAAAATTGAAAACAGAGTTATCACAAACTAGTTCTCAAGTAAAATATTAAATAGTATAAATAGCAACTTTTTGATAACATACATCTTAGGATGAATTTGCCAAATGGGCTAAATTACGTAGAAAATTGGATAAAGGCATGGCTGATTTAGAGAAACTTAGTAAAGTTCTAGTTATTGATTCTATATTGTGTATATATATACTGATTCATACTTTTAGATTCTGATATTGCTTATTCAAAAGCTGCCTTTGAACTCAAATCTAAATCAGTTCTTTGGTTTCTTGTTCATGGCACTCAGTTCATTATGATATTTTGGTTTAGAAAAAGTGCTGTATTTTATCTCCCACCTGGTTGGTTTGGACCAGCACAAAGATTTCTCTCATGGCCATTTGCACCTGCAGGTAAAGAAACATAAGTCATGGTTAAATTGAGACTAAACCAATTATATCAGGTTCCGTCAGTGTTGCTGTTTGGTTTGCAGCTTGTAGAAGGATGATTAAAGCTGTTGCACTTACAATGAATGATTTTGTATTTGTACGTGCAGCTAAAGAAAAGACAACATAGGTGTGTCGAAGCAGATTTAAAAAGTAATGATTTTACTGTAAATATCAGTTTTATAAGGTTAGATATTCCTTAATAAAAAGATAATTCATTATAATGTAAAAAAGAGAAAGAATAAATAGTGACTACGCCAATGTTTGACTCAAAGATCGGAATCTGTACTTTTTTTTTTTGTTTATGTGCACACAAGGACATGAAAGAAAAAAGACATGAAACTAGGATACAGCTATAATTTGGTGAATAATTGGGATCTATACATTCTATATTTTATAAACAAAAAAAGAAAGCACACACACACACGCAAAAAGGAGAAATCTTTTGATAATAATACGTTCGGGAGGAATAGGATTAACAATAGCAAAAAAAAAAAAAAAATCTTTAAATAGCAGACACACCCCCGCATTTTTTTTTTGGCTCCCTTCTTTTCAAACAAATACACATAAAATGGCATTTCGCTTCCATTGGCCAGAGTTTGACAACGACTTTTATAATTCAGCTAAATCACAACTTGAAGCAGCATTGAATAAAGGCAATAAACCTTCTGTTATTGTTGATTACATTACAGTAAAAGAACTTCACATGGGTTCCAAGGTAAAAACATTCAAATGGTAACTTTGACTCAGTCACTGATTTTTTTTTTTT
>NW_019671924.1:259498-281414 GCF_002708625.1 Rhizopus microsporus ATCC 52813 | reverse complement strand
ACTCTAGCCACCTGAACTAGAAATACTAGAAATTGGTGAATTAAGCAATGACAAATTCCGTGGCATATTCAAACTAAACTATGCTGGTGATGCTTATATTGAGATACAAACAAAAGTTCAGGTATATATATACATGTATACTTTCTCTCTCCCTTTTTTAAATTAATGCATACAATGCTAGGCTAATCCTATGCATAACAAACCGACACAACTTCCTCGCTACTGTCGTCCCGGTATCCTGGCAGCAGATAAACCACTGGTCGTACCCATGGTGCTACGTATCAGTCAATTGAAACTGAGAGGCATTATTGTCTTGGTTGTCCACAAAACCAAAGGTATCACTCTTGTGTTCAAAAACGATCCTCTGGAGAGCGTAGATGTGAGCTCGACATTTGATAACATCCCCATGTTGCGTGGTTACCTTCAGCGTGAGATTGAAAAGCAATTGAGAAACATGCTACAAGATGAACTGCCAATGATGGTGCACAACCTTAGTTTACGTTATTTACAAAAAGAAGAACAAAAGCGACCGACTACTGCCATGTCAATGTATTCGTCAAGCTGCAATAGCCTTCCAGATCTTGAATACCCACCATCACCTTCAGTCAGTAGCGTAGATACGCCTTTGTCTGTTGATTCTTATGATTGCTGCTGGCCAGAAAACATGAAATTCAACCTAACGACGTCGCATCCATTCAGCTGTCATTATTTGGATACACAATCTGACATCCTATCTAGTGCAACCACACTTGTCGACATATATGCAGACGATGCCGATGCGCCGTGGTATGCAAAGGAAGCATTGGTCAGTCCAATCTACAATAACAATGACGAAGCATCGCCTGTAGTGTTTGATGACTTGATCCTGAGACCGAATGAAAATCAGATGGTCTCTAAGTTATTTAAACTTGCCTCAGTCCATTATACCTTATCTCCTTTAACTGAAGTGATTCCCCATTTTACCTACCGAAGCTTACCTTATGCTATAAAAAGCTATAGTCATGTAAAGACAAACAAGGTCCCAAAAAGACGCATCATCAAGTTGAACCTTTCGGCTCCTCTTATTTAAATATTCCCCTATTTTTTTTATTTATATCTCTTCACTTGTATATTTCTCTCTCTCTTTTTCTCTTTGTATAGAACTAAAAATTAAAAAAAAAAGGAGATTCTTGTTTATTACATACAATCTTTTATTTTACAAGCCTTTAAAAGTATGTACAATACCATTTACTGAATTTACATCATCATTATTATCTTCTCCGTCCGCCAAAGCGCCATCTTCATCCAAGTAAAATGAACCGCGTGGAGAATTAGGAGTTGTAGGTAAATGTCCGTAACCAAGCAACCACCAGAGAATAGCTTCATAACAAAATACATATTGTCTCTGGGTCTGTACTACACTCATTCTCTGTTCCCTAAACCGACTGACAGCCTCCTGTACTTTATCAGTCATCGTGTTCGTATAGACATCCCTCTCATGCCATAGTCGTTGAATGATCGTATCCACGACACAAAAGGTGCCAGTTCGACCACATCCTGCTGAACAATGCACGGTCATAGGGCCCTTTTCTTGATGCTCTATCTTGTATGCCTCATCAGCAGTGTGAATCAATTGTAGTAGACCAATGGGGTGATCTGGGACACCAAAGTCTGACCATCCAGTGTACTGTAAGTGGGTAACAGTACGATCTTGGAGCAAGGAGGATCGATGTTTGAGATGAAATTTACGAATGATAATAAGATCTTCTTCACTCCGTTCTCGTTTATCATTCATATTCATAACTGGCTGTGCCTGTTCAGATATCATCGTGACAGTGATCGATCCATAATTTTGTGATGCACCCACAGTTGACGGCCAATACCGATGACATTTGATCTAACACGAAAAAAGGGTCAATGAAACTAGGGATAATGAGCAATATATCCATTTTTTTTTTTTTTACTTTGTTTAATTCTTCCTCATTGGTAAGCATAACAATGACATATGAGCTTTCATCCCAAATCATTTTCCAAAAGTCATCAAATGTGGTAGGCAATGGTCCTTGAGTAGCAATGTATTTCCTGTTCTTGTCCAGCACGTCTGGGTTTCGCATTGTCTCTAATGCATCCTGACTAATGATTCCAGACTGAATAAGATCCTGATCCATCCTAGACAGTGGTGTCACAGAACGTAACAATGCATCATTCTTTCTGACTGCATATTGTATATAGCTCGCATTAATATAGTCATCTTTCTTATCGAGCAGCTTTACCCTAGAATATTCTAATGAAATGTGAATTCCTTTTGTTTATACATTACGTATGTATTTTATAATTCAAAACAATACTTTACCATAAGGCCAAATGTTATTGTATCGGTTCAATGTTCCCTTTTCGATAGCTGAGGCAATGCTCAGCGGGAACTCAGTTGATTTGTGAGATGAATGATACTCCAAGACAAAGGAAAGTCGCTTCTGCTCAGTACGTTCTAATTGCTTTTGTAATGATGTCATATTAGTGTTTCGCAACCCAAGACTATGTTTTGTATACCTCGTACGCTTCTGCTAGCCTTTTAGGTCCATTATCTTTATCCATAATTCTCTTTAGCCATATGGGTAACTCAAAGTTTCCTTGTGTGTCCACTGAGCTTCCACCTAACCCATATCTAGGATGATGTGTGGGTGAAGCAGATAGATGGATAACTCCATGATCAAGTCTTTTGCCATAAGGGATACGGATAGTAAAGCGCTCTTGAATTTGACCCTGCGGTAGCTCAATGTTTTGACGTATGTTGACAAAAAAGGGTGTCTCGACTGTTGGCTTATTATTATTATTAGCTGCCTGGTTTTGTTTGCATTGATCTGGATAAAGTCTTTGAAATTGACTGAATCCGTCTTTTATATATATATAAAATAATCATAAGACATATGAAGCCATTACAAACACAGTTGTATACCTTTCAAATAGTTTAATTGGCCTTGATAGTTTGCATTTTTGAACTTTAGAGCCAAGAGGATAGCAGTGGCCGAGTTACCAGAATCAGTAGTTGAAACAGAGGCATGATCATAAAAGATGATATGTGATGTCGATGGCCATTGTCTGAAATGATCCGCGTCGCTATTACTGGCCAAAGACTGTGCCACTTTATCAAGTGTGTAAGATGCACGCTTTAGTAGGATGGAAGGCATTGTCAGATTGATGGCTGATTTGATGTGATGTGCTGAGAAATGCGTGATCGCGCGGACATCGATAATTAATGGGATGGCTGTGTTCAACAAGCGGTTGAGTTCATGGCTGCTGATAGGCTTCAATACATCTTTATGTTGTTGATGATGAGGTCCAGTGGTTGGATTCATATGATATCTCTTTGCGTATAATACATTCATGAATTCCTGCGGTGGACAATGTTTGTGTGATATCGAATCGTTGTCACTGTTGGTTGAGCAAGAGATGATCAATTCATTTTCACTGCTCCAATGCTGAGTAGGTGATTGACAGGTTAAGCTCATGATTTAGTCAAATAATAATAAAGAAAAAAGGCATAAAAAAAGGGAAGGGAAGCAATGGCCCTTTTCCTTATTATATAATGCCTTCATAAAGTGAGCATAGCGTCACATTTTCCTTTTTGAGTAAATTACTTTTTTAGTACAGAATTTTTCAAGCAGTTTGATCGGGATTCATCTTTGAAAGCTTTATTTGGAATCGTTTTTTTAAAAAAAAGACTTTATTTTGTGGACTGTTTACAAAGGGTGAACGAAGAGGGATGAGTTGCTATAGTGGCTCTACTCGGTTTATAAGTGCGCGTCTCCTTTTGTTCATTGTTCAACAGACAGCGAAATAAGCTTTTTCAGTTCATTACACAACGGACTTTACATCAAAGACTGAGTCTGACCATTTGCTCATAGATTGACTTGTGACACATGTATACTACTCTAGTCTATTAGGACTGGCTGATAAAAAGTTTCACGATCGATTCGAATGTCGGAAAGATTGTTTAAAACTGAATCAATAGTAGCAAAGATCCCTTATTTGTTATGTGAAAGAGAGATCGCGCATGATGAATGGATTTAGCTTAAAGGCCGTGTATAGTATGAATTCCAAGAAGAGAGAGAGAGGGGCCAGAACAGTTCTTTCAAGTTTTTAGTCTAGTAAATAAGCTTTTTACGCGATACCATAATGGGGGAGAGCTTAAAGGTCATGAGGACTCCCCCTTTTTTATTTTGTTTGTATTCATTGATTGTTACTATATGACATTTTGTTTGTTGGACAAAAAAAGCTATAGCCATTCAGCAAAAATATCAACGCCTTTCAAAAGATCTCAGTTTCAATGAGAAACAAGAGATCGGTATGTTATATGACCTCATTGAACACATGATGGCTATAAAAAATGCACTCTTGCTGTCAATTCAATAGTATATACAAATAGACTAAGGCAAATAAAGTTCAAATAGACTATTGGTGATCATTTGCTTCCGTGAGGTATTCTCGATATGAACTGCTAGAAATTTTCCATGTTGTCATCGAGATACGCTTATCACGATCTTGGCCTTCTGATAGGTGATATAGGACTTGACCATTACCCTTCACAGTATACTCGAAGTTGAGAACAATTACGAAGATATATCGATGGCATGCTGTTGGTTGCACGTTGTTTAACTGACAATTTTTTTCTACTCCTTTGTAATTTCATTTGCTTTAAAATAGTAACTGTAATCAATAGATTTATGTCGTTATAGTAACATTGGTAATATTATACATGTTGGTAAGATTTAGTGATCGTATATGACTTCAAAGAAAATATAAGAAAATGTGCATACTGCTTATAAGCTATTAGATTATGTGAAATGGTGACTTTATTCGAGTATTCAAAGAATAATTCAAAGTATCAACGAAGTCGCTTGAATTGCTCACGGTTATGATGAAAGAAGTCCTTTAGACTTGTCGGACTACGTCCAATGGCATCTTCCAGATCCTGACTAATAACATCTGTGTGCTTAGCTTCAGATAATTCCCAATAATCAAGTATGGTGTTGATGTTGGTTTCGTTCAGATACCGTCCCAGAGGAAACATACCATGACTTTCGGACGGTCTTTCTCTAAAGCGGTTATCATCACGTAAATCTTTCAAATAGCCACGCATACTCGAACGACTCGACTTTTCAAACGTCATGTCACGATCAAGCGCTTTGTTGGCGGCACTTACTACGTCCTTGACATCGTAGTTATGTTGCGATGGTGTAAAGTTAAACAACGTCTTGTTCTTTTTGCCCTTGACGACGTTTGAGAGTTGAACTATGGCATCCAAAGCGTCTTCCATGTCAATGGCACACCATTGGGCATGTTCAGAAACAGGTAAACGGATCTTGTTTTCATCTTCCATTAATGGACCCATGTAGAAAAAGAACTGATGGAACAAAGGCAGACGCATGATGCAGTAATTGTCCTTGCTAAAGTACTTTGGAATAAGATCTTCGAGATACCGATAGTCCTTGAGCTCTTCCAGACGATTATCTTCTTTTTTTACAGCATCAACACCAATACTAAAGAATAAAGGGTCATTTTGTTATATCCCTTTCTTTCATGTTCTAAGATTTACACTGAGAATAAGGTCATGTAATCAACATGCTCCTTTTGAGCACATCTCATAACCGACTCAGCTTCTTCTCTACGTGGCTTGGAGAATTCGGGTACGAGCATAACATAGCACGTATCTCTCAGCAAACGACAGACTTCAATTTCGTTCATATAGTCCACCTCAACCACATCAGCTCCGAGTAGTGCAAGTTCATCTAAGCCTTGACGTTCACAACAGAGAATACGATACTTGTACTCCTTATCTTCAGTTAAAAACTTATATGCAGTAGCAAATCCAAGTAAGCTATCTCCGTTAGTAATAACTCGAGTCTTCATGATACTGTGTGGAACTCTGATAAAGACATTCTCCCTTTTTATAAGCTCTCTCAATCTCAGCCATTTTCTTTTTTTTTTGCTTTTTTTTCCTGCCGAGTCAACAACTTGATAATAACTCGCCATGTCCTTGCTATCCAAAGTAACTCGTTGTATGAGAGCAATTGCTCCTTTAGAACTTGCTGAAACCTCGTGGGACAACGTAGGTGTTTTAGTAGGTAATGACTTGATTTCGACATGACCTTTTTTGCTTCGTCTAACATTCATGCCATAGAACCTCCTTTTCCTTCACCAAAGCAAAACAAGGTTCTTTTGACTATTGACTTGACTCCACAAGTACTTGAAGAAGCACTTGCTGATCCCAAAGTAAATGCAAAATAAGTGACGCGCATATTTGTATAAAACTCAACATGTTTTAGTTTGGCACTATTGTATCATATCATCCTCCTATCTTTAGAGGCTTCAAGAGATTAACTTCAGAGGATCCTCAACAAGCTATGATCTTGAAAGCCATTGCTTCTGGTGTCGGTATCTATTCTCCTCATACAGCTTGTGACAATTGCATCAACGGAGGTAACGCGGAACAACATCCTTATTTCATATGAAAGTAACTTTTTGCCAAGTCAACGACTGGCTAGCAAGTGGATTAGGAAAAGGTCGTGTTGAACCCATTACACCAGCTGATAATCCACCTGAGGGACAAGAAGGATCTGGTTCTGGTCGACTTTTCACTTTTAGCGAGCCTACTTCATTGTCCGAAATTGTTGATCGCGTCAAGAAGCTGATTGGATTGCCCTATGGTAATGAACAAGGTTATGTGTGATATTAGCTAAATGCATACATAGTTAGATTAGCTACGATGGATAAGAACAAGCTGATCGAGACAGTAGCCATCTGTGCTGGATCAGGCTCTTCTGTTTTGAATTCAGTTAAAGCCGACCTTTATTTCACAGGTGAAATGGGACATCATGATGTATTGGCTGCTTTATATAGAAATACAAGTGTTATTTTATGTAAGAAAACAAGCTTACATCAACTTAATATCTAATATAATATAGGTGAACATACCAATACAGAAAGAGGATATCTCTCTGCTGTCTTAAAGCCTGCTTTAGAAAAGCAATTGGTCAATGAAACATCAGAGTCTGGTGAACCCATTGAAGTTGTCGTGTCTCAAGCTGATAAGGACCCACTTCAAGTTGTATGATAATAATAAAGTTCAACTGTACACAAGATGGTTTCTATTTGTTTATTTACTTATTTATACTTGGTGCTGATGATCTTTGCAATGGTTTGAAGTTGAATGTTGTTGGTTCCTTCATAGATAGAACCAATCTTGGCATCACGATAGAACTTTTCAACACCAGTTTCACGGACGAAACCATTACCTCCCATCCATTCAACAGCATAAGAGGAAGCCTTTTCAGCAACCTTGGCAGCCTTCCACTTGGCCATGGCAGCTTCCATGACAAATGGTTTACCTTCTTCCTTTAATCTAGCAGCGTTGTATGTCAGCAGCTTGGCGGCTTCGATTTCAACAGCGACTTCAGCAAATTGGTGTTGCATAGCTTGGAAGGTACCGATGGGTTGACCAAATTGCTTACGTTCCATCATGTAGGGTAAAGCGATATCGTAAGCTCCTTGGGCACAACCAATCATTTGAGCAGCAATACCGATACGACCTTCGTTCAAAGAATCGATGGCGTATTTGTAACCATCACCGACCTTACCGAGCACGTTTTCCTTGGGAATCTTGACATCGTCAAAATTCAAGACGCATGTAGAAGAAGAGCGGATACCCAACTTTTTTTGAAGATGATATTAGCTATTGTTCACACTCCTTTTCTCATTGCTTTACCTTCTTTTCCTTCTTTGCAATTTCGACACCCCATTCCTTTTCGACGATGAACGCAGTGATACCCTTGTATCCCTTGGAAGGGTCGCTTTTTTAAAAAATAAAGTTTAGTAAACTTGTTGCATATAGTTCAAATACTTACACATTGGCAAAGATAACGAAAATACCAGCTTCTGCAGAGTTACTGATCCACATCTTTCCACCATTCAATACATAGTGGTCGCCTTTATCTTCAGCACGAGTTTGAAGAGCAAATGCATCTGATCCAGCACCTGCTTCTGAAATACAGAAACTACCCACGGTGTCAGTGGCAAGACGTGTGAGGTATTTTTCCTTGAGTTCCTTAGAAGCCCATTTACGGATAACAGTGTTGGTTAAAGTATTCTACGTGAAAAAAGTTAGTTTGATTAATTAACTATAAATGTATTATTTATCTTTACGTGAATGTCACACAGTGCACTAATGGAAGGGTCAACCTTGGCAAGTTCTAAAGACAAAAGAAATAAGGGGGCTATGTACACACATGAAAAGTTATCACATACCTTCAACTGCTAAAATGGCAGCAGTAAAAGAACATTCAGCACCTCCATATTCACTTTCTGTTTCAAGACCCATCAACTAGAGTTCACATGTTAGTATTATTTTAATAGACGTGTTTTTTTTTGTTTTTTGTTTTTTTTTTTACTTACGCCGTTATCAAACATGGCTTGAATGATGTCTTTATTCATCACCTCAGCTTCATCCATTTCCTGTACTTTAGGTTGAACAACTTCACGAGCAAATCTGGAAACTATTTGGATAAAGATTAGAGAAATAATAATAAAAGAGCACATATTCTCATTTACCTGTATCCTTCAACATGAGTTCTTCTTCAGTGAAGGATTGCAAAGAGGTAGGAGCCTCATGAATAGAAGGAGAAGAGAATGTCAAAGCAGCATAATTGCTACGAAAAAAAAATATGAATAAGTAGGGGCGTTTAAAACAGAAATCATATTATAGGTTACCGCTTCAAGGCCTGACGTGCGACAGGTTGAGTACGGGCAGCAAGTTGAGGAAGACGCTGAGCAAGCTTAAACATGATAGATGAAAGAAAGGGTGTTTATTTATTTGGTTTAAAGGATAAGTCCTTTTTATATGTAACTTATTTACTGCTTTCCCACGGTTACATTATGTACAATGTGCACCATCAAATTTTAAAAAGATTCCCACCCTTCTCACACACGTCACGTAAGGAGAATCTTGACATTAGACGAGCGCTTTTTTGTCCTTTCATAACGTTCGACAAAGTCTTCATACGATAAAAGCTTGACATTCTTATGGGACATGAGCAAGTACATTTCTTTGACAAGTTCAAAATTGATTGGAAACATGATATCGTACCAGCCAGGAGGTAGTCTGAACGTTTTACACCGCACCATTCGGTCTTTGTAACAAGTCTGTACCATGGGCGCATTGATACCTTCGATGGTATAAGGCAAGTGAGAGTAGTCTGTAAGGATGAGTCGATGTCCAGGAAAGTATGTCCTCAAGATATCTAGCAGTTGAAATAGTCTGGTAGGTATAAATTCATATGAATTAGCTAGAGACAGCCGAAACTGGCGCCAGGCCCGATCTGAACTAGGTGTCTTCAATTTCTTTCTAAACGTCAGGTATCGGTTGATCAATGGATCGTTGCCGACGGGTTCAAACAATTGATGATGATGACCCTGACTGTCGATACAGACAAGGCCCTGATACTGCGTGTTGTCTCTGGATTGAATCATGTCATGCCCAAGCCGTGTCTATGTTGCACATACAATATCAATTATTTAAGCGCAAATGTGTCCTTTTTTGTGTGTCCGTTAGTTACCATCACTTCTAAGCCTAATACAAAGCACTGCTCAGTCACTACCCTATTCCAATCAAAGATGCTTTGGTCAAACCGTGCGATGGGGCAGTCATGCTGGGGCAAGGGCTCGCGAGCGGTAGACATAAACGTGGGTTCGATCAGGTTATATTGAGTTCTTTGATAGACAGAGGGTTCATATTGTCGTATGTAATCAAGGATATAAGGCATCAGTCGTCCATTGCCTCCGTTCATTTCATAAATGACGAGATCTCTATGTGGATATAGAGTCAATTTGTACTCTGTTACCATATACTTTGCAACTGCACGTCCAAACCAAGGCTAATATATACAAGTTTGTCTTTGTGTGTATATATAAAAAATAAGATGCTTACTTGAAATAGTTCAGTGTGAGAATGCCCATAATGAGGATGAGCTGCTCCATGCGTTCGAGCAAAACTACTCATCGAATCGACATAATCTTCATCCTTTTTGTATTCTTTTGAACTGGTCACCCAAGCTGGTTTCTTTGAGAAAAAGCCATATTGTGGGTTGTAAAGTGAGTCATCAATAAAGTCTCTGACGAGCATCTTTGTACGCACAGGAGGCAGTATGTGAGATTTAGTGTCTTGGCTGGTCTTTAGACTATATGATTCATATTCTTCTACAGTATTTTTCTTGTGTATAAAGAATGGAGTAAAGAAACCGTAATATCGTTTTATTTGCCTAAATGGTTGGCTGCTGTGGTATAAGATTGTTCTACTGTACATATGGTATCAACTGAATACAGGCGTTCTATTTCTCACTTTCTCTTGAAGAAAAAAAAAGTCGGACTTTACAATTGAGTTGATTACTATTTTTTGAAGTCAAATGAGATCAACAGCATCAGTCAGTTGAGTGAAAGAAAGGCAGAAAATGTGACTTATTTTACAATTTGATAATAGTTTAAAATTAAAATTAAGCTAAACACAAGAGAAGATAGAAAAGAGCATGAAAAAGAAACAGAAAGCGACAAACTAGAGTTTCTTGAAGTTTTTGGCTGATTGAATGACCGAGGCCATCCAATTAAAAAGAGAAGGTAAGCCAGTGACAAAGTCCTTCACTCTGGAAGCAGTGATGGGGCATTTTACCACACAATTGGTCTTTTTGGCAATAACTCCATTGATGCTTACAGTTGATTCAAAAAAAAAAAATGGTCAGATCTAAATATTAAAATATGTAGGTTATGTAAGTTATAACCTTGTAAATTTTTTCCATTTAATACATATACTTACTAACCAATCTGACCACAAAAAGAACGCTTTCTTGGCTGCAAAAGTCAATAGAGCTAGTCACTTGAGCGATGTTGCTGTAAAACTTCTGAGTGTCCTTTTCTTCTTTTGCCTGGCTTGCGTTGTGGTTTGCGCCACCAGAGAACTCTATCAACACCGGAACAATCTTATGGTTCTCAACACAAAAGGCTACACAATCTTAGATGATCTTTTGGGTGGATTAACTTCTTCGTCCGATCCTTGTTTGAATATAAATCACTCTATTTACATACATATATATAAAGTGTGGACTTTATTTAGCAATTTTTTTAAAATTGATTATGTGTCTATAGAGGAAGATAACTTCTGTTCAAAAGGTAATGTCGACAAGAATCTGCTATGTTTCAATTTGAAACTGTTGACGACTACAATTGTACACCACAGAGTGCCATCGAATATGCAACGCCAGTGGTATTTCCAGATTGTTGCAATAGTCGCACCAAAGAAACAAAGAATGTCCGTATCGACTATGGTTTGTTCGTCTACCAGGACAAAAGAAGTGAGCACAGACCATATTTCATCTGCAACAAGGAACTTGTCCCGCAGAGAATATCCCTCGAAAATGAAGAACCAGAAGTTGAGTTTGAGAAGGCAGCCCACAAAGAGGCGGTGGTGTGTTTCAACGTCTTGTTGGCAGAGTCTGCACATTGGAGAGACGGTCACGCTGGGATTCCAGGCATGATGTAAAGCAGCCGTAGGAATATAGCCATGTAACAGGCGAAACCATGGTGTGAAGACCTTTGGAGGCATAGTCCGGGACCAAAAAGTTTGCCAGTACTGAGGTCGAAGAAGCAGCAAACGAAGCAGAGCCAAAGGCGGATGACATGGTTGTGTTAGCAAATCGAAGTCTTTGTGCCATAAGAAACGGAGCTGACCAGGAGATACCTTGACAATTGGAACAGGTGCCGTATTGGATTTCCGTGTAGGGTTTGGGATTGCCCAATGAGCATATGAGGGTATCCAAGAGGGGATGCTGTTAAATACATCAGGCGCTGACACCTGTGATCCCAAGGTGGATAGATCGTCGCGAGGCCCAAAGATAATGCGGCTAATCGCTGGTATCAACTGCAGAGTAGTTGGAGCGGTTCGTCAATTTGGAAAAATAGACTTCCTGAGCGCATGGAGGGCAGAGGATATGAGTGCACGGAATGAAAATATGGGCCAAGAGATTATAAGAAACCTCTCAGGTATGCTTGCCCAGTTCAATCCCTTCGCACGCATTTATCGTCATGCGTATGAGATATCAAGCAACCATGAGAGCTCCAGCATTAATAGCAAGGATATATCTAACAACAATGGCTCTACCGAAAGCGAATCACCATATATTGTAATAAATCCATAGATGACAATGCATTTGATTGAAGGAGATGATAGACGCAATCACAATTTGCCAATTCTGGAATACCATTCTATGAGAAAAATCGACGTATGGCTGCTTATTTCAGTGTACTTTGTCGGAATATGAACTGTATTCTGGAATAGCCTCGATTTTGGAATGCTACTCCTACCTACCGAGGGTTATGACAGAAGCGAGACCCTACTGTAATTATGTTTATTTTTCTTCTTTCCTCTTTGCTTTCCTGTGCTCTGTGTACTCACCGTTTACATCCTACAGTAATCTAACCATACCACTCCGCGATGTATGGCCCAAGGAAAGCAGTAAAAAAGAAACGAGTATCGGAGAAAGAATCTTTTTTGCCAGCCAATGAATTTGGTTTGCAAAGAAAGTAGCTTATGTTGTGTTTTTGTGTGAAAATTATACCACTTTGATCATCTTGTAAAAAATACCCTTTTCTTTCCACTTTTTAATAAAACAAAATGGTAAGCATATAAAAAGTATATACGCGACAATGATTTGTAGTAATAAATTTATACATGACTTTAGTCCATTCACATAGGCGATATTGTAAGTATCTCGTAGTATTCTCTTTTTATCTTTGCTTATGCTTTTTGAAAAGATCCCTGATGCTACTCTTCATTATGTGCCTTATAACCCAAATGAAGACATCACAGCATGTCCTAGGTAATTATATCATATTTGTTTTGGCCTTGATACTCACTTGTCATTAGACCTGTCCCTTTCAAGATCCATGAGCAATTAAAGGGCAAAAAAGCTGTCATTTTTGCTATTCCAGGTACACCATTAGTACCTACTATTCCTTATTGATATCAACATGTGTCATCTAGGCCCATTTACACCCACTTGCTCCGAGACTCATGTTCCTGGCTTTTTAAATGCTTATGAAGCACTTAAAGCTAAAGGTGTTAATGAAGTTATTTGCATCTCTGTCTCGGACGGATTTGTCATGAACGCATTCGCCAAGGCTTATAAGGCCGGTGATAAAATCATCATGGCCGGTGATGGTAGTGCTGAATTCTCCAAGGCCTTAGGCCTCACTCAAGATTTGACCAAGGCAGGTATGGGCATCCGATCCAAACGTTTTGCTATTATTATAGATGATTTGGTCATAAAGTATGTTGGTGTTGAAGATGCCCCTGGTGTCAAGGCTTCTGGAGCTGAAGCAGTTTTGGCAAAGTTATAATCATTGGTTAATAAATCATTCATGCGTATCTATTTCATTATGTTTTAGTAATGCTTTTTTATTAAAAAGGATTAGCAAGAGCGAGATAAAAAGAATAACAATGTCACCAATAATGTCCAAGCATCTGTAGCCACTTTTAGTTACCAAAGCTGTTACTGCCACTCTTTTTTGTTGCCAATATTATATGAAAGTATGATCTATCAAACATGAAATGAAATAAGAAGGAGTTTCCATGGCAACCCTAATAACATTAAAAGTAAAACAATTGTTGCTTATAAAATTGAGTTTTTTCTAAAAATAAGTACGCATTATACATAAAAAGGCTGAGCAGTGTGTAACTTTGATTTTATATTTATTTGTTTCTGCTCTTTTCTCTTTTTCTACTTTTTCTCTTTTATCAATACAACAATAGAATGTCCCTCGTTACAGCGCATAATACAGAAAATGACGAGATATACAAACTCGAGCCTCATAATGAGATATACCCTACTTCGCTGTCAGCACCTTTACCTGAGGGCAACAAACGTACGGCCTATACTGTGGATATACCAATTCCTACTCCACCCGACTCAATACAAGACGAATCATTACAAGACGTTCTTCTCAAGAGGCACTCTACTATTTCATCCAGTCATGATGAACCCATCTTATCACACAGTCCTAGCTTGAACTCACTCACCAGGCATCACACGACTGGTCATACGCTAAAAAAATCTGCTCGGCAAATGATGGCTGATAAAGAGAGAATGAATTTAATAAAACGGTCGGAAGAGTTTCAAAAGGAATTGAATGCAAGAAGGAAAGCATTTAGACGGTTATCCCGAATGCCTCAGCGGCAAGATGATGAAGATAAAGTGCTGATGGGAACACGCATATCAGAGGGGCACCGTAACTATGTCTTGATGTATAATATGTTAACCGGCATCCGTATTGCCGTCAGCCGAGTGACGGCCAAGATAGATAGAGAACTAACGGATCAAGACTTTACTGCAGCCCATAAACTAGCCTTTGACGTCATTGGTGATGAATTGACTCCAGGTGCAAAATACGACTTCAAATTCAAAGACTATGCTCCTTGGGTGTTTCGTCACTTAAGAGAAAAGTTTGGAGTTGATCCTGCGGATTATTTGGTAACTTTTTATAAAATCATCATTGCTTGTATGGCGTTCTAATATAAAAATAGATTTCATTAACGAGTAAATATATCCTGAGTGAACTTGGATCACCTGGTAAAAGTGGAAGTTTCTTTTATTACTCAAAGGATTATCGTTTTATTATCAAGACGATTCATTATACTGAACATAAATTTATGAGAAGCATACTAAAGGAATATTATCATGTAAGCAATATTTAAGTAAGCATTTCAAGACGACTAAACTATGTTTAAAAAGCATATCTGTGATAATCCAAGTACTCTCCTGTGTCGACACTATGGCTTACATAGAATTAAACTTCCTCATGGAAGAAAGATTCATTTTGTTGTCATGAGCAACGTCTTTCCTCCAAACAAAGATATTCATGAAACCTACGATTTGAAGGTAAACACGATAATCGACTCTTTATTGTTTACTAATATTTCCTTAGGGTTCCACTCTAGGTCGATTCTTACCAGAAGAAGAAATACGCAAGAACCCTTATGCGGTCATGAAAGACTTGAACTGGGAAAAGAGGGAACGAAAGCTCCAATTGGGTCCACAAAAGAGAAAACTGTTCATCAGTCAACTCGTTCGAGATGTGACAGTAAGTGACCATACCAAATAAATACAAGTGTATTAATCATACGATAGTTACTGTCTCAACTCAATATCATGGACTATAGCTTATTAGTGGGTATCCATGATATGCTCAGAGGTAACAAGGACAACATCCGTGATGCAACCCTACAGACCTTCCAGCCTCATACAAAATCCATCCAACGAAGGATCACTCAGATGAGACGTAGAACGAGTAAAGCACAGGTGGTTCGTAGGGCTATTGCTGAAGCCAATCCAAATAAACTAGACGCTTCACAATTACCAGAAGAGGCTCAAGAGTAAGTATGCCTTGACAACATTTTGAGTATATATTAACTATTTTATACAGACGTCGTAACTGTGTATTTTACTCTGATGAAGGCTGTCTCCAAGCAACAAATGAACAAGATCAGCCCTTACCTGTTCTGTACTCCCTTGGTATTATTGATATCCTGACACCATATGATCTCAAGAAAAAATCAGAGCATGTTTACAAATCCATGACGGTCCAGGACAAGACCGCTATCTCCGCCGTCAGGCCTACTCAATATGGCCAACGTTTTCTAGAATTTATGGCCCGTGCTGTGCTGGAACATAACGAAGATATACCACATGAATATAAACTGAAATCAAGGTCAAGGCATTTTTTTAGATAAAAAAGGCATTGTATATTCTTTATAATAAACGAGACTGTAATAGTTTGTGTACAAATTCAAAACGAGTTTTCCATTCTTTATTCGTTCTTTTTCTTATTTGGGAGGGCTAAGGCAAAAAAAGAGTTAGTTTGGTTCATACAATTTACATTAACACTTACTTGTAAACAATCTTTCTAGACTTGATAGGTGCCCACTTGAAGCGCTTCAACCAGACAGACAAGGCAGTCAAACCAGCCAAGATGATGACGGCCTTCATACCCATCTTCTTACGTTCATCGTGTTCTGGCTCAGCAGCCCAAGCGAGGAAAGTACAGACATCCTTGGCCATTTGGGAAGTAGTAGCAGGGGTACCATCTTCATATTCAACGACACCGTCGAAAAGAACACGGGCCATAGCAATAGCTCCACCAGGGAAGTAAGGGTTGTAGTTCAAACCTTCACGAACTTCAATACCTCCAGGAGGATCCATGTAACCTGTAAGAAGGGAGAAGACATAGTCCTATACATACATTACTATCATCCTTCCATATCGTTTCATTATGTCCTTTACCTCACCACCGTGACGAGCCTTGGTGATCAAGGAGAGATCTGGGGGCAAAGCACCAGCATTACCAGCACGGGCAGCTTCATCATTAGGGTAAGGTTTAGGCATGTAATCAGAGAGCTACAAAGTCTAATCAGTTTCTCTTTTTTTCTACATCAAGATGTTTACAATATACCTTGCCTGGTCTAGTAAACATTTCACCGTTTTCATCAGGTCCATCTTGATATTCAAATTCTTCAGCCATAGCCTTTACTTCAGCTTCGGTGTGAGAGACACCAACTAAGTTTCTCCAGGCAATACGGTCAAGAGAGTGACAGGCTGAACAAACTTCTCTGTAAACTTGGTAACCACGACGAATGCTATAATACATTGTGTGAGATAAAGAGTGACACTGTGTGTAATCCAATTCTATATTTACGCAGCGTGATCAAAAGTAGAAAGAGGACCGCTGTGAGGCCAAGGATAGTGAGGAGCATGAAGACCTTCGTCAGCCATGTTGGCAGAAGCGTCGGCGTACATGTAAGCAGAGGCTGTGGCACCAACGATAGCAGCTGTCACAAGTCCAAATTGCATAGGGTTCTATTACAAGGTTATACGTTGTCTTTCTCTATTCTAATAGCACTTACAGAGCTGACAGTAGGCTTTGTAGAAGCGAATCGAGCCTATCATGTATAAAAGTCAATTTCAATCGCTTAAATAATCTGTTGTGTATAGTGATGTTACGTACCTGAATGGTAGGCTTGACGAATGAGCGCACAGAGTGCTTTGCTGATTGTGTTGCGAGCCGAGAAAACATTTTTAAGAATAGAGTAGGGGGGTTATGTTTTTGAAGAAAAAATAACTTTTTTCTTTTCTAAAGGAAAGGCCTAACAGAAGAAAAAAAAATGTTTGGTCATGTCCTGACAGCCCCCCGCCTTCATCCACGCAGATTCGAATAAGCGGAGAACAAATTGCTTAGGTGACGTAAAATAATGGCTTGGGTACCGCCCTTTCTGAAATTTAAAATTTGAGATGGCCGACTTGTATGGCTTCTAAAAGAATAATTGTTTTTTATTTTATACTTTATCTTTGTGTTTGCATATTTATATTTAGTGGAAGCTGCATCTCTTCATTAGCTGACAACGACTGTCTTGACTCATTATATATTTGCAACAGTCTGTTGTTATTTTCAAAAGCTAAATGTATACGACTTTCTAAAGCTTGTCAACAGCTCATCCGTTCTACCTCCAGCTTCAGATGGTACTTCTGATTGAAGCACATTAGAGCTTTCAGTAACTGCTTCGATATGATTATTCTACACAGTATTCTGGATAAATATTATCCATGATATGAATTCTCAAGCTAGAGTCAATTTCTAGATAATGTCATAAGTACACTGTAGCATTTCTCTTATTACTATCGTGACAATCTAACTTGGCTGTAAACTACACAGCTTTTATCGAAACGATAAGCCAAATACATATGCTTACAGACACGCCTATTTCGTTGAAAGCCTATACAGTTACATGCAGTCATTACTACTTGCTCAGTTGATATATCGTATACAACTTCCGTCGTGAAAGACTTGACAATATAACAAACTTCTTCATCGATATACACTTTCTGTACCATACCTTCTAATTACAGTTCATTGATCTCTTCTGCTGCAATCATTCTCTTTCTTGCCCCTCTAGTCTTTGAGCTCATATGTCCGATATTAGCAGACATCCTTGCGGTATTGTGCATAAAATTGGTATGAACATAATCAACCAAGATAAATATTTATCGATCCAGTCTTCTATTTCTCTTCCATTGTAAGTAGTTTATCTTCAATTGGTTGTGCCAACTCTCAATATTGTTGTTCGTTTCCATATTGGTGAAAATTTGTGGCTGGTAGACAGCAGACCAATGCATGAACTTATCATGAATAAGGTACATTTGGGTAAAGCGAGCCATGAAATCCGTCTGCACTGAAAACTCCTGTTGAAAATGTAGCAGTTTCTGGTTGAACATTTGGGTTGAATTTCTAGAAAAAAGATAATTAAACGGAGTACAGTGAAAAATCGTGCTAAATGGTGTGTAAATGATGAGAATCGCATTATTACTCGATCCAGCTCCTGTCCCGATAAAATGTAAATAGGTATACCTGCCAAACTTTGAACGCTTAAAGTTTATGTTCTAACCTAATCACTTACAAAATAAGCTATGTTCCCATTGTATACCCGTTGAGACTCTGTAGACAGTGTTCAGCTGGCAATGCTCATGGTGGAAACTTAGTAAATTACTTTTACTTAGTTACAACTAGCTGAGTACTGATTATTCTATTTAATACTGTCAGCTCCATCCAATGATAGGTCTGGAACCGAGACGTCAATGCAGCATTGAACATTCGATCAATGCCTGCAGATTATGTTAATAATAACTGTGATATTAGATCAAGGAATGCTGCATTTAATAGAGTGCTTTAACCAGCACCATTAAATAGCCAGTTGCTTTGGCTCTTTGCACGTGTAAGTACCTTATTCTATTCTGATTCGAAAAAAGAATACTAGCGTCATCATTATCTTATCCAGTCAAAAATGTCTAGGGTGATTTAAGTGAGTGTTACGGGATTTTCCAAACAAAGCTACATTATTTCCTGCTATTAATCCTGAAATGCAAGAAGTTGTAGCAATTAGTAGACAAGAAAGATCTCCCAACACTGATAAAGCCTACAAACAAAGACAAGATAGATGGCTGGTAAATTTGGAGTAAGATACTTAATGATCCATTGTCTAAATATAATTTAGTAGAAATGGTGCAGTGAAAAGCAATTCGCTGATGGTGCTCTTGTGTCTGAACGAAAGCTTGTTCTATATCTTCGAGAAGAAATACTTCCGAAAGGAAATATGACTGGCAAAAAAGATGCTAATGGCACAGCTGCTTCTATTGGAAAATCTACGATCGACTCGCATATCAAATCAGTTGTTGATTTATACAGGCAACAAAGGGCCTTAAAAATTAATCATGAACATCATCCCCGTGGAGGTGTGTTAAAAGCATTCCTGAAAACACTTAATTATACCCGATTGAAACGCAAGAGAAAAACTCTTGAGGATAGTGTTGCAGATACTCCCAACGAAGATCATCCATCAAATCAACTGGAGGAATCAATACCTCAACTGATAGAAATGGTTAAAAATGGATTTGAACAACTAAGGCAACTGTTTGACCAACACGCAGCGGAAGTCAATTCCAAATTGGATCATATAATGCAGACACTACAGCAGCCTTTACACCTTTCACCATATCGGCATGTAATACCAGAGCAGCAGCAACAACAACAACAGCCATCCACATCAGTCTTACAAGCACAGAACATACCAAGCACGCCTACACGTAGCGGTTCTAATACAACTGCCGAACCAACATACAAGTTATGCAGGCATCTCAAGACAGTGACTGATGTTTGGAGAGAGTACGAACTTGGCTTGCCAGGCCAGCCGGCAGTACAGTCCCTAGAGCAGACCCAAGGAACTTCTTGGCGAAGAAACCGAACAGAGTCAAGGTACTTCAGTAGGAGAAAAATGATTTATGATAAAGTGAAGAAGACTGCTTCTGAATACGACATATCCACCACAGAAGCGGCAGAAATAATTGAAAGAAAACGCGTTGAACTTGGAAAATCTTTAGATGGTTTCTGCAAAGTCATTTCTTCCGAGCTGTAATGTTTTTTGTTATCAAATTCTACATTTTTTCAAATGTCTATTTGAATATCTTATCAAGTGCAGTGAGCTATTCGAGTTTTGTGTAACTTCTTAGATGATTAGCTTAAATTTGAGATGCTACTTTTATCATTAGGCAGGCCTACACCAATATAAAAAAATCATTTTGCTAAAGCTAAGCATTGTATATATTGATTTGTAGTCGCTCTACCCATTACAACCTGAGCATGTTTGACATTATGTTCTCTGTTTCCACTCCAACTTCAAACAAGATGGCAAATGAATTCGACAAACGCATAAATCATACACGACTTGTGCTTATAATTTCAGTCTCAGAAATCGTGACAGCGATATTCGATTGGACAAAAAGGTAGCCGATCATTGAGTTACAGATTTCACGTCTGCTACAGAGATTCAATTCACATTTCTTGATATTGATAATGAAAATGAGAATTACAATCACAGTGCTTCCAAAAGACTTTGTGTTGGATCTAGTGTACTTTTGTTATGACGAAGCTCTGTCTGCTCGTACTCTTGGCACTGTCTCCCGCTTCTTAGACAACCGTAAATCTATTGCTGTGGATGATTATGAGTTTAAGACTGAGCGCAATTTTGAAGAAGAATTGTCAGCCTACAGTCAATTCCTATCCATTCAGTCTTGCTTCAAGGATTTCAGTATTGCATGTAAGTACTAAGAGGATATTTTTATGGCGAAGCTCTGCTTCTTTTTTTAAACATATGGAACCGTGCTTCAGATTTATGAAAGTGATGATATGATCAGGCATAAACTGTTTTTGAGTTTTTAAATTTTATGATGCTTTGGGAAGTTAAAGTAGTAAATAATCGAAAGAAGGAAAGGATGTGGTTATAAACTAATATGTAAAAAGAACAAGTATGTCTTGGGAATATTAATTAAGTGAGAAGAATGGAAGAACTCGATGGACTTGTCCTTGATTGACGCAGTTTTCTTGAGTAGAAATTGAAATCAACCTATTTGATGTGCCTGATATGAATCATTATAATATTCTATATATGACAGTAGAGCATACATTTTACATTCATCTACCGCATCTGATAAGAGTAACTTATAATAACAGTAGCAATAGTAATTACTAGTATAATAATGACAAAATAATCACATTGACCACGTCAAATCATGCTGACAACATTCAATCTTCCTTATAAAACTCAAACGCGTCTTTAATAATACTCTTTTCTTTTCAATAAACAATGTAATTCGCAAGCTGTCGACTTAATACGTGAATGAACTGCAAAAAGCAGCTACTCATGCTTTCTTATATAATAAAAGTTTTTATGGAAAAATAGATGAAGAAGAATGCAATATCATAAACAAGTGCTCGATTATTAAACCGCTTCATGTGTTTAAACAGCGTGTTTATTAGTCGTAAGTACAATGTCAATATTTAATGTAAATCAAGGTAGCTTCTAACACGTTGTTTTTCACTTCTTGTAGACTTTGCCATCCGCATTTTGATACTGAAGAGGACGCAAGCACCTTTTACTATTATTACAAACTCAAGCAAAAAAATGTTTGTAACAAGCTTCAAATGATTGTGTGCCCTGCGTGAGAGCAGGGCAAAGACGTTCAATATGTAAGTAACAAGTATCTCAAGTTTGTAAACAAAGCTGTTGTCTTCTGTACAGAGAAGAGTCGATGAAGAAAAGCCGTTGTGGTGTTACTGACTCTTGGCTCTTTCCTCCCTCTATTCAGAGGGGGAAAGAAAGATAGAAGGTTTACATATTGAAATCAACAATGACAAGGCTGTCGTGGTGGCCAAAAGAAGAAGGTTGGTTTCTTTAAATGAAGCACATGGTGCTTAACTTGTTCTCCTTTACGTGGTTATTTTCTTATTGTTTTTT
>NW_019671924.1:216153-257853 GCF_002708625.1 Rhizopus microsporus ATCC 52813 | reverse complement strand
TCTACGCTTTCCACAATGTCTGTTTCAGGCATGCCCTGAGGCCAGTAACGACGCTTGGTGACCTGCATAATCGAATAAAGACCATGATTCATCAGCATTGAGATCATGTCGGGCGAACCAAACCAAGAGTCAGCAATGACTGTTCGACCAGAGCCAAACCAAGGTTTTACCAAACGTTTTACAGTGGCCGTCAGCTTCTTCATACCAGAATCTTTGTCATATTCTTTTGGGCAAGAATCACTGACTGTATCGATACATAAAATGCAGTAGCAGTGATTGTCAGCCAACGTCTTAAACTCTTGTCCGATTGGATGTGGCTTTCTAGGAACCTTCTTCAAATTTGGCATACCAGTACCTAACCATTGATTCATGGATTCATCGATAACAAGATATTTTCCTGGTATTATACATTTAGCCATGTGATCATTGAAGGCTTGGGTGGTGGACCTAATTTGATAAAGAGGGTCAAGCTCCTGAACCTGCTTTGAAGGAAGTTCAAAAACATGCATCTTCATAATGTCATTGAATCTGTTAAAAGACATATATTGACTAAAGTCAACATTCATCAAGAAAAAAGACTGGCCTTGTCTCCAATATGCCTTTCTATCACCATGTCTGACCACAGTCATTACCGTCAAGAGTGCGATCCACATGAGATATTCATGAAAGGTGATATCTTCCCAATGGCCGAGACTTCTTGCATGAAGGTTGGTGTTGTGGATAATGGAATAAAAATGATCCACAGGAAGGAAGAACAAGAAATAATCCAATGGAGAGGCATATCTTCCATTGTTCATCATTAAACGAGAGTTCAAGGAGGTGAATCCTTCTGCTGAACCACTTAGACGAGAGTCCATATAGGCCTCATCAGCAGTCCACCCACGACTTGAAATCAAATCGATGGATTCCTCTTCCTCATCTTCATCCACTGCATCTTCCAACAAATCTTCAGCTTCGACTACATTGGTGTCGACAACAGTCTCCTGAGCTACAGGAGTTGAAAGAGGGCCGACGTACTTGATAGCGCCTTCACTAAGCTTGAGGATGTGGCCATTTGCTTCATCCAACAGTACATTGTACATCACCTTACCATTTTCCTCAGATCGTGCAATCGTCTTTCCTTGGAAGCTCAACTTAGTTTCGTTCTAGTCGTGCTCACGGAGTAATATAGTTTTCACTGTATTATCAGTGATGGAACGCTTGCTAACTGATACTTTTACGTTGACATCAAGTTTTTTGTTGACAGGAGGCATGTTTGAACTTTAAATTTTACTGATGTTGTTTGAGAGATTTAGATCTGTTTAATACTATAAAAAATAATTTAAAAACTCAACGAAATAAAAATACAGGTCTTAAGCTTTGTAGTAATCACACGCGTCGTGTAAACTGAGAAGATCTGTCCAATAAAAAAAAATGTAGTTTATATCGGCCCAAATGGGCCGACTAAATCTTTACTTGTTAATAAATATAATCGATGCCTATACTCTTATTACAAGAAAGATCTACCAGCGCTCCAAATGCGTCAAGTTCAATGTCAGATAGCGTGGTCTCTGCTCAATTTGGTAGATTTTCTTTTATCTATGAAACTTGTAAAATTCAGTTTTAACAATGCTTTTACTTAATACAACCCAAGCCCAGATATTAGAGGTTCCGCAGCTGTATTACGGTTGCATTATGAAAGCATGAGATATTTTGGGCATCAATGACCTGATGATAATAATCTCTTCATTACACGTAAAGAAAAGTGTTTCAAAAATAAGCCTTAACTTAATCTGAACCCAGTTATCCGGTTTTACTAAATCTAACCAAGTATTATCCAAGTACGCCCGATTATTGAGAAAATAGGTGTGGCGAAATAATATCCATGGTGTTGCAAATATACGCACAATACCTGTCTTGAGGCACCCTTGTCTTATCATTTTTGAAAAGAGCATGTCAATAGCTTGATATAGCAGTTATTTACACACTGCATGCTATCATCAGTTTCCATCATCGTTACGCTCGTGCGTGAATTACAGCTTTATATAATTGTGTTCCATAACATCGATAAGACCTAATAGCGTTATTTTCTCTTAAGCTTTCATCATGAGCTAAAAATTCCCTCACCAATGGAATCTTCAAGTTACTGCACACTTTTTGGTCACTGTTGTGGCAATACCAACTCCCTCATTCATTCTCAATGGTCGAGCCTTGGCTTTTATGATTTAATTGTGTCAATCAATTTGTTGGACACACAAAAAATCTATTTCTGTATATTCATGCTTTTTGTTCTTATCGATAGCCGCATTTTTGTGTACCTTGGCCCTTCGGAAAGGGGAATGAAACTTGGAGAAGGTTTGGATGTGTAAACATTTGTTTTGTACGACTGTTGCATATAAAACCGATCTACTCTATTGAAAGGCTGCCAAGATACAGCAAGGTCACTGAAGCATCCTTCGTTACTATGAGATATAATTGATTTATGTTTGCTTAATAAAAGAGGTTTCAGTGTTATCAAGATGAGAAAAGAATAAAAATATAAAAAAGATTTGCTTGGGCGTTTCGGAAATCATCAAACCTGTTCTAGACTATACTACATGTGTGAGAAGGTATGACAATAAAGAGCGACAAACAAACAAACAGAGAACAATAATAGCACGCTTAAATTCAACTAAACTGATGCAAGTTTTAAGTTAAAATTGTGTTATACTTGAAGATAACCTTGTTTAGTGGGTAAAAGATTTGATTGTTGAGAAATTTTATTTTCTGCCCGCCCAAAATACAAAGAAGACTAATTTAGTTAATGATTTCACACGCTTTTCGGTTTGACAGAATAAAAAAAAGATGCTGATATAGTCATTTATTATTAGCTATCCAATCGTCGTCCTCTTCCCCAAGCATGTCTACCAAACACGTTCGTATGGTTGTTTCTTGGTTGATTAGGAGAAGGGAAGATTCGGCGAAGGAAATCGGGTGTTTGAATATAACGTCGTCCGCCTTGGCTTGGATAGATTGTAGTTAAATAATGATAAATATGTGATGATAATAGACCAACGATCGAAGCCTTGGGTATCTCGCCTCCTGACATGATAAAATCACTTGCAATCATAGCCCAAGGGAGATAATATGCCTTCAATGAGAACTGATAAATAACATTTCTTCTTTTTTTTCTATTGACAATCTTTTTACCTTGAATCGAATTCCAAACATGAATGACACAGGTACGTCACGATAATGCTGAGACCAGAGATAGGCTGCTGATAGCAGGAGACCGTCACTCAAGACATATAGATTGATAAAACTAGCTGCAGCCAGCTGCAAACCTGAGGTAACGAGGTAAAAGAAAATGTAGTCTGCAGGCTGGTTTCGAAATACCTCAGTCTCGAGTTGTAGTGAATTTCGGTACAAGAAGAACACGTTGAATGCAAAACCTAAATCGAGTCTATTTACAAAAAAGCAACTCATGAGACGCCAAAGCTATTTCTATGATTAGACTTCCCATTTTTTTATAATAACAGCTTTTTATTACTTGTAATCTCTGTTTCACACCAGGCCAGTAAAGGATGAGTGATGACGGATGAATCAGACCAAGAGTTGATGCTGTTGTTGTTGCAATCATCAGAGTCAAGAGAGCTCTTGTGATGGGTGGAATGGAGCTGTACCACTCGATTAACTCATTACGTGGTGCTCGATTGACGGGTGGCATAGGTTCTGTGAAGAAAGAAAGAGAAAGAAAGAGAATTGCGTACAAAGGGTGACTTGTTTTTATTTATCATGGATTATTCATGTATTCAGAGGGGCGTCTTGCCTTGATATTAGCGAAACTGATAGAACTGACAGATCGAGTTGGTGAAGAAGGACGCGAGATGTAGTTGGAGGAGCTGTAAGAGGGTGGAGGATTGAGAAGAGGTGTGACGAGTGAGCGGCATGATTGCAGACGCGCTTCCAAACTCTAAAAAAAATGTGAGCCATACATTTGTTTGATATAATCAAAAACATACCCTGACGCGACCAACCATATCTTGAACCATCTTGACAGGATTAGATGCAGAAGATGTTCGAGGTACCCTGCTTTGACGTAAATTATAAGGGTCAAAGTCAGGCGTTGACGATCGTTGATTCATTGCCTCTTGTTGTCTATTCTTCTTTTCAAGCTCTTGTAATTTATTCTCGAGCTCTGTAATCATTTCTTTTTGCTTTGCTGCCTGTGCACGAGAGACTGATAGCTCCTGGTTGACCTCTAAGCAAGTATTATTAGGGCGTCATGTTTATCTAAAAGTATATTATCGATTCTACCGTTCAGTTCATCCCTGAGTCGCTGTGCTTGTTCTGTTAGATTATCTTTGGCAATGATTTCATTTTCGAGTATAGCATTTCTTTCAATGGCTTTATTAAGTTTCATCTCTAAATCTGTTAGAGAAGATGTTGCTGCCCTAGAGTGTATAAGAGTGAATGGAGAGAAGATAAGCAAGCAATCCTACTTACCTTTCCGTCCTTTCCAAGTCATCATTATCCAGTTCTAATTCCAATATTTTCTTTCTAAATGACTCTTCTGTTGCTCTGAGAATATCGATCTCTCGCTGCATCTGCACCATCGTAATATTTTGCTCATGCTTTGATTCTGTGTATTTGCCCTAAAACAGTTTTGTTAGATGGTTTTTAAATAGGACAGCAACTTTTACCTTCCAATCTTCAGCTTCTCTTTTATAATGCTCGCAACGTGATTTCAAGTCATTATAAGCCTTTTCTGTTGTTTGAAGTTCCTTTTCGAGCTCTTCTTCCAATTCTCGAGAAGACACTTGAAATTCGTCAAGGGCAGCTCTTGTTTCCTGTAAGGTGCTTTCTAAGTTTTCAGCATGATTTCTCCAATAATCTAATTCCTCTTGAACAGATTCAAACTGCCTAAATGCGTGATAAGTCGTAAAGTGTTTCAGATTTATATTTTATTATTACATTGAGCTCATTTGTGTATATTAAAGGGGGGAGGGAAAGGATTGGATGTGTGTGAATTCAAAAAAGGCGCCCATTCCTAACCAAACCCCATTTTGAACCCCACTTCAAAATATAACAAAACCTTAATGTGAAGTGTCGGGAATATTTAATTATAAATAATAACAAGCTCATCACATGCTTATTTATTAAAAAGTTACACTATAAAATGTCAAAACAAGTAATGCAATTCACACACCAGTGAAAAAGGGCGATAAGGGAAAAATTACTTCATGTTGATTTAAAATCTTAACCACGCCACTCAGTGTGTAACGCGGTCTGTGCTTCTAACTGTCGGATCGTATATAAACCATATTTTACTATTTTCTCTCTCTCTCTCTCTCTTTTTCCTGTACAAACATATCTCTTTTTTTTAACCCCAATTCCCTATTTCCTTTTTTATAAAATGAAAGCTGAATACTGTGTAGACTACTTGTCATATAAATGGAATACAGATGATCTAATACAAACTTATCGAGAAACTCGTAAATATTCCATTATCTGTAAATTAAACCACGATAAGCATGAAGATTATAAACACAAACGATTACAAAATGCACTTTGGAGAGAAATGGCAAGGAATTGCACATCCAATTTGAGTCAACCTAATAAGTTAGTTGATCCATCTTCAGTGAGCTGGTAAAAAGGAATTAATTTATTATTTATTATTTGTTATTAATATTCATAAACATAGGCAAAAGGAATCTGATATCACATGTAAGAATTAATAAGAAAAAAAGGAAAAGAAAGAATGTGTGTAATGTTAATATCAATTCTAGGGTTATATGGTCCTATTTATACAAATGAAACACAAACATACTCTGTACCTGCTTCTGACCATCTCCAAGGAATAAAGCCTGTTTTGAAAAAACATAGCACCATGATTGTGCAACCTACAACATTACCGACTTGCTCCGACGATACCATGCTTGAATTATTCGATTATTACTCATCTTCATTCACAACAACAAGAAATAATAGTTTCAGTAGCATCTCATCATCATCCACATCCACATCCACATCGCATAGTACTAAAGTGGGTGTCTCTTTTAATCCAGAAATCATTGAAATTGAATACCAACCAGAATACCCAGTGTCGCCTTTGCTACAGAGTGAAGATGAAGAAGAGAGTAACAAAGAAGAAGATGATGTATGGTCATCTTTATTACTTTATGTTCAAAGAAATCATTCAGCTGTGAATATTTTTATTTTACTATTTAAATCATTTGTTTCCATCACAACCACTTGGTTACTATATCAACGCTTATCAAAATGGACTACCAAGAAGAAAAATTTCTGTAAATAAAAAAAATAAAATGATTTTTTAATCCTTAAAATCGCGTGAGTGTGAAAAAGGGAGAGCGGCTGTTAGATCTATTAACCGTAATCGGGTTATCAGTAAGTGACTTGCTTACGGAAGCCAAGTTAGGAAACATCGGGAAAGTAAGTAAGATTATCCCTTGATTTTCCTAGGCTCTTTTATCTTTTCTCTTTTTCCTCTTACTTTCTATCTCTTTCTATCTCTTTCTTTCCCCTTGTAATTCTTATCATGAGCACTCAAAAAATTAATACCCACTATTCAACCAATAATATGATCCTTGATTATTTATTCTATCACTCTATACAATCGCGATTATCACAAAAGCATATCAACATGGATAATAAAAATATTATAGAAACAGTAATCCATAGTAATATCATATTTCTTCTTTTTTGATTTTGCTTGCTCACACATTTGGTATGTCTTTAGATATCCTCGCGAACCACAAGCAACGAAAAGACCCGACTATTCAACAAAGGTTAAATCTGTGCCAACTCACAAATTTAACTATGGGTCGTCCTTTCCATGTGACATTTTCTGCGCCCATTACTCATCCATACCGATTCAGACGAAAGATAAAAGACAATATCCACTTTTCGAAGCCATTCCAACCCCTGTTCTGTCGTCAACACAGACAACCCCATTGCTGCCCTCCAGCAACAGGCCCAGGACTAGCTGAAGCTATCCCTGCGTTTCTAAAGACAAGCGCCAACATGCTCAGATCGGTTCTTGAGCAGAACAAGGATGTTAAGCTTTTGACGGTTGCAGGTCAACCTGTCATGGGCGGTGGTATGCCTCCTCGCTGGTACGATCTCTTTCTCGATCTACTCACTCAAGCAGCCATACAGAGCTACATGTGCGATGGACATGTTGGACTTGAGACCATATATGAAATATTCTCTTATGGTTATGTTGAAGACGAAGATGAAGAAGACAGTTTTGATGAAGAGGAAGAAGAAGATGAAGACGACAACATTTGGACAGTCAAGGCGGCTGATCATCACTTACTTTTCCCAAAGACACGAACCATGTATCTCTTTAAACTTCAAGTACGACAACGAGAAAAGGAATTCGTTCAAGTGAAGGAAGGAGATACGCTCGAAAGTCACTTTATGGCATTGGAAAAACTTTATCCACTTGTTCCGTTTGAAAGGAATATGTGTGACTTTATTCAGATGCTATTGGAGAATATGGATATTCCTGCATTAGATAAGGTAAAAAAAAATCATTTCCGCTCACCCACATTTTTGACTCAAATTTGTATCCCTCCTTGATTTTTAGTGCGACTCAAGCTGTCATCATGTGACCAGTCCTACCATTGCATCCCCTCAAGATGGCCCGGAAGAACTTCAATTCTCGTTGTACAAATATCCGAGTGACGGCTCTCTTCTTATTCCAGATATCATTCAAGAAGACGACGTGTTGACTCCTCAAAAGAAACGAACTGCTCTGTCTGCCGAGTTACCAGAGAGAGAAAATAATAGTATAAAAAGACAGCATTTGCCATCCTAATAATTTATTGACGTGTCTTATCAAGATTATCTTTGACATGCTTCATAAACTCAGCCGTTGTCACGTAGTGTTCAGTCTTGAGACTATATATCATATTTATATCAATATTAATAAATTCATATTTGCATTGTTTATTATACACTTACTTTTTACCGTGAATGGCTAAGGCCAAATCTTTTGTCATCACATTATCTCTTTGAACGGCATCAATACAAGCTTGTTCAAGATCTAACGTGAACTTGGTCAATTCTTTGTTGTTGTCAAGGTTTGCACGATGTCCTAAACCGCGAGTCCAGGCAAAGATAGAGGCAATGGGATTAGTAGAAGTAGGGTTACCCTAACATATGACCCGGTTAAGCAAATTACAAAGTTCGCTCTATATGTTTACCTTTTGATATTCACGATAGTGGCGAGTGACCGTACCGTGAGCAGCTTCAGCTTCCATTGTCTTTCCATCAGGCGTAACCAGAACGGAGGTCATCAAGCCGAGAGAACCGTATCCTTGAGCGAGAATGTCGGACTGGACATCACCATCATAGTTCTTACAAGCCCACACAAATCCTCCCTTGGACTTGAGTGCTTGAGCGACCATGTCATCGATCAAACGGTGCTCGTACCAGAGGTTATTCTTTTCAAATTCTTGGCGGTACTCGCTTTGATAGATCTCTTCAAAAATGTCCTTGAATCGACCATCGTATTTCTTCAAAATTGTGTTCTTTGTGCTCATGTACAGAGGCATCTTTTTGCTGAGAGCCATCTGGAAACAGCTGTGGGCAAAACCTCTGATCGAGTCATTGGTATTGTACATGGCCATACCTACACCACCCTTCTCTGGGAAATCAAATATGGTCCACTTTTGCGCTTCAGAACCATCAGCGGGTGTAAATGTCATTTCGAATTTACCCGGCTTATCTGTCACAAAATCCGTAGAGCGGTACTTTAGACAAGAGATTAGATCTTTTTATCTTTTTTTTAATGGCCCTTTTCTCTCTTGAATTACCTGATCGCCAAAAGCGTGACGTCCGATGACAATGGGTTCAGTCCAACCAGGGACAATACGAGGAACGTTGTTCATGATGATCGGCTCACGGAAAACGGTACCGTTCAAGATATTACGGATGGTACCATTAGGCGATTTCCACATCTTTTTCAAATTAAACTCTATTATACCATAAGTTCTCCCTTTCTTTCTGTTGTGCATATACATTACCTTTGACACGAGCTTCATCAGGTGTGATTGTGGCACATTTAATACCGACGTTATATAACTTGATAGCTTCGGCTGCTTCAACAGTAACCTGATCATCAGTCTAAAATACACAAATAAATACACACTTCGTTTTTTTTCTTTTGTTTATTGCTTGTATTACCGCATCACGATTTTCCATACCAAGATCGTAGTACTTAAGATCCAACTTCAAGTAAGGGAAAATCAACTTTTCCTTGATGTCAGACCAAATGATACGAGTCATTTCATCACCGTCCAAGTCGACGACAGGGTTAGCAACCGTAATGCGTGATTGAGACGAGTAGTGCGCGCGAGCAACAGATAATGCGCTTACAAAAGGTTTACGACTAGCAGCGCGACAAAGGCTAAGCATAATTTACACAATGAAAATAAAAAGAAGAGAGAAAAAAAAAGAGATGATGGAAATAATGACTCAAGTTGGATAGTGTTTTGCTCTGACTTTAAAAACGTCCAATGGGACATCTTATTCAATGGACCTATTCATTTTTGTGCAGTCTTCATTGAAACCCTCTTTCTTTCTCTTTTTGTACTGTCTATTTTCTTTCTTTTCCCTTGGCGCACACACAAATAAATTAATTTCCAAGCCCCATTAATATCCCGAAGCTTCTTTTAAGACGAAGCCTCTCTCTCTCTCTCTTTATTTTAATGGAAACTCATAGACAACCTGATAGCCATACCGAAAACAGTGATACATCAATAACCAAAGACATGAGTCAACATTATACCCCTCTACGACAGTCTGACAACCAACAGAAGATGTCCCGATATTGGGCATTTTGGGCTCAGCATGATTATTTAGCAGGCTTCATCTATCGTCTATGCGCATTCATTGTCGTCCTTGGCGTCCTGATCGCTCTTGGCCTCGGTCTCAAATATACAGATGGTTTACCTTCATCTGAGGATTTTTCCAACCTTCAATTTGATTGGAAGATTGATCCAAGTGAAACACTACGGCCCTACAATCGTTCATTTCAATATAATGTGCTTCTTGACGGTCATACGCATACAAAGTACAGTGATGGAAAAATGAACGTCCGTCAATTGCTCGATTGGCACCTTGCTAATGGATATAATGCAGTCATTGTCACGTAAGAGCTATGTGTGTATATTTGTGTACTTGGTTTTTTATTATTTATTTAGAGATCATAATACAGTCAAAGGCGGAATAGAAGCAGAGAAACTAGCTTTGGCCGAATACAATCAATCTATTGTCGTGATTCCAGGCATGGAGTATAGGTAAAGAAGGAACACATTTGAATCACTACGAGCTTGACATAACTGCTTTGAAATAACTCTAGCTGCTGCCGGATCCATATGAACTTTATCGACATCAACGAAACAGTACCCGTGACAGGGCCTAACCCAACCGATCAAGAGCTGCAGCAAGTCATCCAAAAGGTTCATGCACTGGGTGGCCTTGTCATCGTCAACCATATTCCTTGGAGCAACACAACCGAGGCAGGATACCAGCTACCAAGACTGCCCAACCACCCAAGCATCGACCAACTGATCGGTTGGGGCGTTGATGGCTTCGAAATTGTAAACCAAGATGTCTTTGATATGGCTAGCTATCAAGCAGCTATTGAGCATAATCTCATTCAGATGGTCGGCATGGATCTTCATCACCCCTCGGTCGGTGCACAAGCGTGGCTGACGATCCAAGCGCCCAACATGACACGTACGGCCATCATGAATGAGATAAGAAATAGACGGACATCATTTCTGTTTGATCCAGCCGGCACAAGGCCTCGTGTATATGTTGATGCACCCTATAGCTATAAGCTGCTTACACCGTTACTCGCCTTGGGCGATTATTTTGGTATGTTCTACGACGACTACAAGGGAATGTATAGTTTCCAAGGCACTTTTTGTCAGCCTGAGAGACTAAATGTTAATGGAACCGTCATCGGTTGGTTTATATTTTGGATTTTCTTGTTTGTTCTTTCCTTTGAGGCCCTTCGCTGGGCCATCGTTTATGCAATAAATAAACGGAGATTGAAGCACCATACAACTTAAATAAACGCTGGTCCGGTCCGCACATACCTATTAATTTCCTTATTAGTAATTTATCTCGATTCTTTGAATGATAATTGTACGGCCTAGAAAGAAATAGAAAAAGTGAGGATAGCGGAAGATGAGGTGTATTAAGCAGGAGATAATGATGGGGCTATTGTGTTTTCTTTCTTCCTTTATTGATATATAATAAAGTAAGTGTTCAGCTTGATGGATGGATGGATGAAATATAAGAAACTAAGCATATGATCGAATTATTGTAGTATGGCTGATTCTGCTACGGCCGGTAATCGTGGTAAATATTGGAAGATGCGTCATTTCGACATGTAGAAATCGACTAAACAACTCCTTTTTATTTCATTCAACAGGACGCGGAGGTTTTGGACGTGGACGTGGACGTGGTGGTCGTGCTGGCCGCGGACGTCGTGGTGAAGAAAAGAACGAATGGGTTCCTGTCACCAAGCTTGGTCGTCTTGTCAAGGCTGGCAAGATCAAGTCTATTGAAGAAATCTACCTTTTCTCTCTTCCTATCAAGGAATATCAAATTGTCGATTACTTCCTTCCCAAGCTCACTGATCAAGTCATGAAGATTATGCCTGTTCAGAAGCAAACCACTGCTGGTCAACGTACTCGTTTCAAGGCCTTTGTTGTCATTGGTGATGAAAACGGTCATGTTGGTTTGGGTGTCAAGTGTGCCAAGGAAGTTGCTACTGCTATCCGTGGTGGTATCATTCTTGCCAAGCTTGCTATCATCCCTGTTCGTCGTGGTTACTGGGGCTCCAGCCTTGGTGAACCTCACACTGTCCCTTGTAAGGTCTCTGGTCGCTGTGGTTCCGTCATGGCTCGTTTGGTTCCTGCTCCCAGAGGTACCGGTATTGTCGCCTCTCCCACCGCTAAGCGTGTCCTCCAATTGGCCGGTATTACCGATTGTTATACTACCTCTCGTGGTTCCACTCGTACCCTTGGTAACTTTGTCAAGGCTACTTTCGCTGCTATTGGTAACACCTATGGTTTCTTGACTCCTGATCTTTGGGAAGAAACTGAATTCCAAAGAGGTCCTTACCAAGAATTCTCTGATTTCCTTGCTCAAAAGCAAAGAAAGTAAATATAGCAAAGTCATATCGATAATAAATAAGTTTTGATTTTATTTTTACAAATCAATGGATTTCGCTTTATACATCAAATGTTATTGTTTTTGTCTGTGTTGTATACAAATTAGTATTATGGGTCTATCTGCGGTGCTTCTTGTTTTGTTTATGCTTGGTATTTTCTTTCTTTCTTTTCTTTGAGTTATTGTTGGCTGTACTGGATGTATGAGTGTTTGTACTGATGCTGTTGTTATCTATACTATGGTTATTATTAGAGATGCTTCTTGGAGGTGGTGATGTTGATTGTGATGGTGGCGTAGAAAAGTTATAGTCTGGTTCATCATCATCGTCCTCAGTACTGCTACTATCACTACTACTTCTACTACTACTACTGTTACTGCTGCTATTTGTATTTCTGCTGCTACTTCCATTATTAGTGTGATTGATATAAGCTGTATGATATGTATCATCGTCGTCTGATCTTGCCATTTCAACATAATCGGGGTATGTGCTGCTACTTGTTTCATCTGTATCACTTTGTTGGTCATCACTCAAAAGTATGACCGAATGGTCTCTGTTCATCGTTCCTTCATCACTGGAGCTATCACTGGTGACCAAACTATCTCTTTCTTCTTGTCCTTCTGCAGAATTGTCACTTGTACCTGACCTGTTCCTGTCCTCCCTTTCTTCATCATCAGAGCTGTCATTGGAGTCCGAATTGTCTCTCTCCTCTTCTTCGTCAGAACTGTCGCTAATAACCACACGTTTATTTAAACGGGATCTCGCTTTAAAACGTATTAGTGTACATGCTTTTGATGACGATCATACTATTCATACCTCCAGCATTGAAATAACGAGGCGCCTCCTCCTCTTCTTCTTCGCTATCTGATTGATCTTCTGATGCTTCATCATCTATAAACACTGGATTTGAATAGTAGAGTGGTGGTTCATTTGAAACTAAAGAGTCTCCAGAGTAACTTCCATTATCATTATCAGTTTCAAATTCAATTGACTGATCGTCTGACACAACAAAATCAGACAGGTCTTGATCTTCCTCATGATCACCTTCTTCTTCTTCTTCTTCTTGACTATCTTCTTCTGGATGGTAATCGACACCATCTGGGCCTCTCCAGTACCTAAGCTCGCATCTGTCACAAGTCAAATTGGCATTCAGCTCCCAGTGGCAGGTTGCACAACGAGCACTATTGTTTACATGTTATTAATTTTCTTTCGTACAAAATCATGTTTAAACTTACACGTCATCATCAGAGTCAAAGACGAATTCATGTAAAGGCCTGGATGCATATATGGATTTCCAGGCATCTTTTGCTAATCGTTTAACATTGTGCTGATCTTTGATAAGACTCACTAAAACACGATCGCTTTAGCATTTTTTTTTTTTTTGCAACATAGAATATCATTATTTGTACCAATGTTATGTATTGTGTGGTTAGCTGCTGGTTGTCTAGGGGCAGGAGTATTGCAGCTAGGACAGATTTTGTTTTGTTCAAACCAACTCAACAGACATTCACCACAGAATGAGTGCCCTATTATTTAGTGACACACGCGTGTTAATTTTTTTTCTTTCTGTGTCTTTATTCAACTTACCACAATCAAGACTGTGTGGGTCTTTGATGGTATCTAAGCAGATACCACAAACGAGCACTTTATAAAAAAAATAAAAAAAAAGAGAGAGGTTAGTCTAATATATAATTTAATCAATCTATAAATTACAATCGGCAAGTTGTCTCTTAAAAGACACAAAATCTTGTTCGATCACTAAAGATTCTGCCGTTGTTGCTACTGATGAGTGATTTTCATTGTCATCTTTAGAGTTGTTTTTTGGCATGATGGCAGATTGATCAATGGGAGAAATATATAAAAGAAAAAAGAAAGCTGTGAAAACTACGCTACGGCACAAGTGGCTTATGGGATTTAATTTCATGCGACAATTCAACAAGCGACTACCATTTATTTTTATCTTTATCGCTTTTTTGAGCGCCCTTTTCGCTTACTCTTGGTGATGACAATATGATCAGCCCAATCGTGATGGTCCATATAGTGTTCCTCTTCTGGATTGGCTACCATACGTGTCCCCCACACTGTACGTGGACCATCGTCCTCGTCGTCATGGTGATGGCCAGCTATTGCCAAAGATTCAGACATGGCTTGGGCAAGCTGCTCTTCTTCATCGTCAGGTTGTCTGTACATTGAAAAGAAAGGGTCGCTCTCCATCCTTCTACGTTCATCTTCCTGTTCCTTTACTGCCTGCAGTCTTGATTTATTTTCTGCATACTCTCTTTCCTTATCCTCTCGTTGCTCCTTTTCCTTTCTCCTTCTGAAACGAGCATTTAATTCATCTACAAAAAAAAAAAGTTACATTTGTGGACCTCTTAAAAAATAGCATGAACTTACTGTTGAATACTTGGAAAGTATCTTCAGAGACAATGTCCTTGATGTTAATTTCCAAAAAGGTCACATCGCAACCCAAAGGTAAATGACTCAAATATTTACACTTTTTGCGCAAATCTTCGTCCAAGGTAGATTCTTGTACGTTGGTTATTTGCACCTCTAATTCATGAGGAAATTGATGATAATCTCCAAATTCGTGCTTTAAAATTCGAATGTCTAACGGATGCAAATAAACATGTTGACCGTCTTTGGCTTGATAAAAGTAATAGTCATTGGCTGTGCTGTTCTGCACTTTGGCCAATGGCTTTTCACCTTGTTGTGAATGGTGTTGCCTGTAAGCTTCAGGAATTGAGTTTTCTTCTTCAGGTGATGAATGGCTTTCTATGCCTTCAGCTGCCTTGGCGTGTTTCTTGTGGTATTTTGCGACTGCTTCATACATCATATCCAATGTACTTTGTACCAGATCCAATTCCTTTGTCTTCTGATGACGAATTCGCTTGATGTGATCGTGTACCATCTTTTTACTTTTTTCAATGAATGGCACTTCATCGACTGATCCCCAGCCGATAGCATCTGACATGGCATCATCCAGCTCTCTACTATCTCTTTCATACTCGGCAACAAGATAATCTGGACTTGCTAGCATGAATCGAGCAAACAGTGCAGCAGATGGCGTACTATTCCAAGGGATAAGTGGTTCATCTGGCTTTATGTAATTGGAAATGACATTTTCTGGTAATGGCCAAGTATCAGAAATTGGAAAAGCCAAGGTCGAATGGTTCGGTCGCTGTATGAGACTCAGCGTGATGATATCGCCTTCTTTGATAGGTCGGCTTTCGATAATCTTGACTGCCTTAATATCTGTCTCATAGATAGAATCCCAACAGATAGGACATTTTCGCCACAGCCTCTTTGGGTTTTCGCGTAGTTCGAGATAGTGTAAGACACAAGGTAAACAGAATACATGTCCGCATCTTGTAACACGAGCCGCAGTAGGCATTGATAAGCAGATAGGACAGGCTTGAACCTCGTTCGAAGAAATGATCTAGAAAACAGGGTTAAACCTGAAATCAAGGCCGTAGGGTCAATATTTACCACTTGCTCGACCGCATCCCAATCAAAGTTGATGTCAGGGTCTGCCAGTTGATAATTGTAGTCTCCAAAAGGATTAAGCATAAATCGAAAGCTATCAATAATTTTTAGAATATAAGTTTTTCCCTCTTTTTTTGTTTATATGCAAGCCGTTATTACTTTGCATTCACAAATCTCTCTTTATTATAGGGCTGGTAACTTGTAATCTTTTGTCGTCGGATGATAGGTTGAGGTCGTTGTCTTTGAGGGAATGAAAAGTTGAGCAAGTGGTTTAATGAGACTCTTCCTTTTCTATCTGTAGTGCCACCTGTCTGTTGAGCTATTTGAACAAGGTCTAGCTGCTCTTCAATGTCATTATTGTTATTGTTGTTGGTAGATCTGTTTCTTTTTTCTAATGGAATATAAAAGGTCAATTATATACATATTGGATAAGGTTTTTCCTTATTTACGATGACGCTTCCTTCTGCTACCGTTATGATTACTGCTATTGTTGTTGTTGTTGTTGTTGTTGTTGTTTCTGTGACTATTTGAAGGAACAAAGCTAGGTGCGTTTGCGTTCATCTCGAGAATAATAAGGGCAAGAGTGACAGGGAGGTATAAACAAATATAAATATAAATTAACAAGAGGTATGCATACACATAAAAAGCAAAGGTAGAGCTAATCGGTGACTATACAATAATATACAAGGGCTTTTTTCTTCTAAAAGGCGAGAAAGAAAATAAAAAAAGAAAAATTCGCGGGAAAATGACGTAAAAAAGATCGATCGCTACGCCCACATATACACTTTTTATCGTTGTGACTTGCAGCATTTATAAATGCAATAAAAACGCCCAGTGTAGAGTGGTAGTTCCTTATCGTAAAATATTGTCCATTACAATGTACTGTCTCTTTTTTTTATTTAAAAAAAAAGTATTATTGATAGTTTTATTCACGAGCTGACACTGTCTTTGTGCGTTTCCCTAAAATTCTTGTGTGCAATACGACTGCACTACTGTAAATGCTTTGTTCCGAGTTTAAAATAGACAGAGTTCAACGGTACAAGAATAAAGTGAGTCTTTTGTGGATAGGAAGAAGTTTAGCGTGTTTTGACATATCGCCTTAAAAAACCCACTAGTAGCTAGCATATAGTAGCGAAAACTCGACATATGTCCACCTTATTTCTCCTCATTTCCATCATCTTTCAAATTTTTATCACAAGTTATTATGAAGGACAACTGAACGTAAACAATGAAGAATTGATTGCTACTAAAAAAAGACCTGACTCAATTATTTGCATTATGTGTAGAATCAGCCCTACGATAACCTATGACACCATTCTCTTAGAAAAGAGAGAAACGCTTGGCAACGAAAAAAAAAATGTAACATGCCGCACAAAGAAAGGGTGATTTTATGTCATCATTTCCCGAATTTCATTTTAAGCTTTTTCTTTTCTTCTTTTTTTCTCTTTTTTTCTTTATTATGAAAAAAACAAAGAACTTTGCTTCAAGTGTTACCTCTTCTATCAATTCCCCTATACCCACTAACTTGGAAGGTACCACTTTAAACATAAATAATCCCTTACAAGTTTGACGTGTACATCATATACTGTAATAGGTGAATGTAAGAAAGCTGCCAAGATATTGAATAGCTTCATCGGTAAGAAAAAGAAAATAAGGAAAGAAAGCACCCTTCTTATACATCAATATAGACCCCGGTGAAGGATTAGACAAGATAATCCCGGCTAGTATTTTGGAAAAAGCACAAGGATTAGCCATCTATACAGTACTTAAGGCTGGATTCTTATTTTCTGGACGAGCAGGCAGCGGTCTCGTGGTTGCTAGGTAAAAAAAAAACAAAAAAAAACAATGAGCTCGTGATGCTAACGGTGACTTACACTTGTCATCATACAATAGGCTGCCAGATGGTGGTAAATATAACAAACAGAGAGAGAGAGAATAACACGAGCAATGATATAGAAAGACATGTGTAACTTGTATAAAAATAGGATGGTCAGCTCCTTCAGCAATTGGAACAGGCGGTATAGGCGCAGGTGGACAGATCGGTGCAGAGTTAACAGATTTCGTATTGGTCTTGAATACAAAGGAAGCAGTTAAAACCTTTAGTCAAGTTGGTAATGTCACTTTGGGCGGCAATGTATCAGGTTTGTTGTAAAACCCCCTCCCTTATTTGGAAGTAATTTCAAACACATATATAGTGGCTGCTGGTCCTGTCGGTCGAAACGCAGAAGCTTCTGGATCAGCTAGTTTGAAGCATATTGCAGCGATTTACTCTTATAGTAAGACGCGAGGATTATTTGCAGGTGTCTCACTTGAAGGATCAGTTGTCGTGACACGTTCGGATGCAAATGAGAAATTTTATGGTAGACGAGTGACGGCAAAAGAATTGTTGAACGGTACGGTTCCACCTCCTCCAGAGGCAGACGCGCTTTATAGAGCCTTGAACGCCAAGTTCCACACATTAGGAACTCAGACTTATGCACGAAGTTTGGCAGAAAATAACGGAACGCTGAGCCGAAACCAAACATTCAAAAGTACAAATATATCAGCACCAGGCACACTCAGATCTCCCCCACCTCTTCGGCAGCAACAACCCGTCGGATACGGTGCGCCCATGCCTCCATCTTACCAATCACCATCTCCTATGCAACAGCCTCCTAGCTATAACCCATCTTACAATAACTATTCACCAAACAATTATAACAATAATAATTATGGAATGGATGTTAAACGAGCGCCTCCACCTCCACCTCCTAGTAGAAAGCCCGTGGTTCCAAGCCAACCTACGGCCAGAGCCATTTATGCATTCGAAGGACAGCAAGACGGTGACTTGAGTTTCCAAGAGGGTGAGATCATTACGATCATTCAAAAGAGTGACAGTCAAGATGATTGGTGGACAGGAAAGATAGGCAATAGACAAGGCGTGGTAAGTACAATGCATCCTATTTACGTTTATAATAGTAAATGATCTTTTCTAGTTCCCTGCAAACTATGTACAATTACAATAACAAAAAATCCCATTGAATAAATGCTGAGTCATGCAAAAAATTGGGGGGGAGTTACCACATTTAAACTATTCGCGGGAAGAGAAAAATTCAGATAGAGTAATCATATTTACCCAGGCTTTAAATATATTTATAATGTTTAATTATAAATCGTACCTTTTTTTTTCTTTCTTTCTTTACTTCTTTCTTTTCAAACATGGCAACTCAAAATTTAATTGACCTTAATACCCTTTCACCTAAATTTAAAGATCTTTATGCAAAAGCAAAAGACTTTGTAGAGGTAAAACAAATAGAGAATATAAGAGTTAAAGCGTATTGAGTTATATGTGTGTAGAATGATTGTATTCCTGCTGAAAAGACATATGAACTTCAAATGGGACAAAATGAAAATCGATGGAAGATAGTTCCACCTGTGATTGAAGAATTAAAAGCCAAGGCCAAATCACTTGGACTTTGGAACCTGTTCTTGGGTCGAGATTATCCTGAAGGTGCTGGCTTGACCAATGTCGAATACGCCTTGATTGCTGAACTCACCGGTCGTTCTCCCAAAATTGCGCCTGAAGCTATGAACTGTTCTGCTCCTGATACAGGCAATATGGGTAAAAAAGAAAAAAAAAAAAAAAAAGAACGAGATATTCATGCAACTTTTTTTTAATAGAGGTTTTTGCTAAATATGGCACACCCGCACAAAAAAAGAAATGGCTCGAGCCTCTTTTGCAAGGCAAGATTCGATCCGCCTTTGCCATGACTGAACCTCGTGTGGCTTCTTCAGATGCAACCAACATTGAAACAAACATTCGTCGTGAAGGTAACGAATACGTGATCAACGGTTTGAAATGGTGGATCTCAGGTGCAGGTGATCCTCGATGCGCTGTTTACTTGGTCATGGGCAAGACAGATCCTGACAACAAACACAAACATCGTCAACAGAGTTTAGTCATTGTGCCTGCCGACACACCTGGTATCACCGTCGTGCGTCCTATGAAGGTCTTTGGCTTTGACGATGCTCCCGAAGGTCACTGTGAGATCGTGTTTAAGGATGTTCGTGTACCTGTAGAAAACATTATCTTGGGTGAAGGTCGTGGATTTGAAGTGATTCAAGGTCGTTTAGGTCCTGGCCGTATCCATCATTGTATGCGTTGTATTGGTATGGCTGAACGCGCTCTTGACCTCATGCTGAACCGTGTGACAGACACGACCCGTCGCACGTTTGGCAAGGTACTTGCCGAACACGGCACGATTGTTGCTGATATCGCTACCTCTCGTATCGAAATCGATCAGGCTCGTTATTTAGTGCTCAGTGCTGCTCGTAAGATTGATGAAGCCAAGGCGAAGGGTGCTATGAAGGAAATCGGTATGGCCAAGATTGTCGTCCCCACCATGACCTTGAACGTCCTGGACCGTGCCATGCAGGCTCATGGTGCTGCTGGTATCTCTCAAGATACACCTCTCGCTCATTTTTACGCTTCTGCGCGTACCTTGCGTTATGCTGATGGTCCTGATGAAGTACATCGTGCTCAAATTGGAAAGATCGAATTACGTCGTGCCGAAGAAGTTGCTGCCAAGATAAAGGTTCAAAAGGAAAAATCAGACCGCCTTGCTTCAGAAAAGGCAAAGCTTTAAGTTTCTTGTTTAATAAATGCATGTATTTGAAGTAAAAGGAAGAAAATGGGGTCTTTATTTTTTGTTTTTGTCTATTTGGTCTATAGAAGAGAGAGAGAGAGGAAAGCGAGCGTACTAGAATGCACATACAAAATATAATGCAATTGTGATGGCAGCAAAGGTTGCGTAAAGAGGGGTAGGAGAAGGAAGAGCAGATGATTCGATGCGTTCTAGTTCAACATCCCCTTTCTTGTCTACAGATTCTGCAAGTTTAGCATTCTGTATTATGACACCAAGAGCAACAGCCTTGTGAGTTCCCTGGCCCGGATAAAGTACTTCCAAAGACTGGTGCAGTTCCTCAGGAGGCGTCGTAAGTAGCTTCCAAGAGTAAGAAGATTTCATCTCGCCACGAGGACATCCTTTGTTACATGTATGGTAACAATCATCAGCGGGCCAAGCAGGAGGCTTTGACGCATTTGGATGGTCCCAGCCCAAGTCAAGACCACAATCAGTGTAAGGTTCAAAGTTGGTTGCTCCGTAATAGTCTATGAGACCTGCGATGGCACCAGTCCAGGCTGCGTTGTAGTCCTGAGTGACTTCAGAGTACTCATAGTTTGATCGATCATCATACCAAGAATCATCAATATTGGGGCCTCCTTCGACAGCACCATAGAGGATGAAACGTTGATTGGTTTTGCTCTCAGTGAAATCCCTCTCAACCTCGTCCTGAGTAGCACCACGAAGAGGATAGTCAATGTAGGCATTATAAGACGCCTTATGATATGGTTTTGCCGGATAGTTATCACCAAAGCCGACAACCCAGCTGTATCCATAGTCACCTAGGGCATAGTTGATCTGTTGAATGGCAAAGTTGGTCAAATCCTGGGCTTGAGGTTTATCATAACCGATCAATTTAGCAAAGGCCATCATCAGGAAGGCAACATTACCAGAGTACCCGACTGAGCCCCAGTGATCGATGTAGGCCAGTCCACGAGGGGTAAACTTGACAATCTGCTTTGGTCCAGGCAAGAACTGAGAAAAGTATTCGATAGCATTATCATAAAACATGCCGTCCTTCGTGATGGCATACAACAGCACGTGAAGTCCACCACCTTTTTCGTCCCAGGAGTACTCTGCCCAAGAGTCAGTCACGTTCAGATACCACTTTTTAGCCTCGTTCAAGTAAAATTCGTCCTTGGTGGCTGCGTAGATCCAAGCTGCACTCCATGCCAATTCGTCCACGTATCCGGTAGATGGGTACCAGAAGGTAGCCCATTGTAGAGGATTTTGTTTGGAGGTAACATAACTACCGAGATTCTCGGAAGCAAACTTGTATAGTCGTTTAGCGTGGTCAATGAGATTGTCAGCATAGGTAGCATTGTGCTTTTGCCAGGCAACGGATACAGCGGCAAGGGCAGCACTGTATTCACCGGCGATTTCAGAGGATGGATTATCGGGCGTGATATAGGTTGCTTTATGAGGCAGACCTGTAGGTACCCACTCCTCATATTCTTCAGGTGGTCCCCAGTAGTTGAAGTCGACATCCCATCCGATGACTTTGGAAATAGGGCCTAGAGCAGAGATACCCAATTGTCCGACAATGTGCGTATCATTATAATGCGCATTCACAAGATAATCTATTAAAAAAAAGTTCCGGTATAAGTGGATCGAAAAAAAAATCTCCTATGATTCATATGTATATACTTTACCTGCTCCCCATTTAAGTAATTCCAGTCCTTCGGCGAGCTCGTCTACAGAATTCATGGCATCTTCAAAAATCATGACATTGAAAGCGAGTTGAGTTGTAGCCCAACCGAGAGGCAATCCCCATTTCATAGTATTTGCTGCTTCATACCAAGCACGAGAAAGATCTTCACCATATTCACCGACGCAGATTTTGCAGGAATCGGATCGCCAGGCTAATCGCTGATAGGGCAAATTACCGGACTTTTGAGCATGATAAAAGAGATAACTCTTGTGAAGTACTTCCGCATAATTGTATTTTGGCGTTGATGGTGCCACATAAGGACCACTCATAGGTGGCAGCGGAGGATATTGCAGTGGACTCCAAGGGAGTGGATCATCTGCAGAGACTATGGGCATGGCGGCCACAGCAAGAGCAAGTAGCCATGGAGTTTTAAAATGCATTTTGTTATATAGAGTAAAACAAAGGGAAAAGGAAGATAAATGTCATATTTATTTTTTACAATATTTAGGAAACAACTTGGATCCAGATTGAAATTTTCCCAATTCTTTTATATATGCACACATTACAATAAATAAATTATATTATACAACACATCTCGAAATACTCATTAGGATTTTCGCAGCCTATATTTTTTGATGACACAAAAAAAAAAATGTCAAAAAAATTTTTCTTTTTTTTTTTTTTTTTCTTTGTTTACCTCAATCACTTGGCTTTCAGAGCACATTTCGTCTTCATAAGCAAATGATGCTAACGTTGCTGCTGCTGTAGATACATCATCATAATGTTGTTGTTGTTGTTGCTTAAGTAAAGGTGGCAATGGGAGATGATAGCCAGGTAAAGAAGAGGGTGGAGGTAAGATAAATGTTTGTTTATCCTTTGAGAATAAAGGTAATGCATCCTGTTTGTGAATCAATTCACTTTCTGATGCTGATGATGATGTTCTGTTGTAAGTGGTTGATGGCATGATGATGTATTAATGATTAAAATGAATAAATAAATGTAAAAGAAAAAAGAAAGAAAAGAGAGAGAGACAGACAACAATACGTAAAATATAAATCTAAAAAAAAGCACTAAAAGGATACATAAGTGAGAGCTTAAATGGCGGTAGTTGAATTTTTTTCTTTCCCTTTCTTTCTCTCTCTTTCTTTTTTGCTGCGTAAAATAAAAAAAAAAAATGAAAAATAACCAAAACAGGTGGAACCAGTTTCAGTGATAAAAGGCGCGTAGGGAAATAATTATAAAAAGATTAATTAACCTCCTTCTCTCTCTGTTCTCTTTGACCATCTTTCTCTCAAAAAAGACAAAGCTGGTTAGATAAAAAAATATAAAGTTTCGTTTACGCACAATAAAGCAAGTTACATGTGACATGATGTTTTTCATAAGTGTTCATTATTGTTATGGTTGCTATGACCGCGAAAAAAAAAAAAAGAGGAGGGCAAGTTACCATGACAAAAATAAAGATGCCGTTGTGTGATATAGTTTTAATAAAAATTACCATGTTTTCGAACTTTGCCAATGAAATGACGACTATACTGATCGCATAAATAAGAAAAACTACAAGGATGCATAACAAAGGCTCAAGACGATAAGTTTCAGAATTAAAAAAAATAAAAAGTATTCACAAATTCTGGACCTTCAGTGACTTCTGTTACACAAGGTTATTTATTACTTTTTTGTTCATTTCCAGCAGACGAGAGAGAAATGTATAAAAAGGAACCAATCAGTGGCATAGTAGAAAAAAGGGAAAGGGCCGATCACTGCTAAATTAAGCGAGAGAGGAGTGGGACGGAAGGGGGGAAAGTACAGAAATAGTAAATGAACAGAAATAGGATCGACGAGTATTGATTGGTGTTGAAAAATATTTCCAAAGAGTTCCTTTTTCTCTTCTTGTCGCCTTTTTTTTCGTTTCCTTTTCTTTTCTTCCCTCTTTTTCAGGAAATACAAAATAATGTTAATGATGGCACCTTTTACAACGCCTACACCACCATCAACTAAAGGAAAGAAGCCATATAAGAGCTGGTTAAAGGATGGAGTGAATGGTGGTCCTTCATCTATGGATGTGTTGGTCAACTGGTTATCAAAAAAGTCAAATTACGCCAAATGGAAAGGAGATGACTGCGAAAGAATACCCAAAAAGTCATTATTAGAAAGCATTATTGACGAAATGAGAGAAGTGGGTATCTATCACCGTTTAGCCAAGGATGTGGCTTCAAAAATATCAACTTTACAAGCAAATTACCGGTTGGCTCGCGAATGGAAAGAAGTCGATGGTAAAAAATTACTTGAAAGTGGAGCAACAGAAGAAGCCGTCCATGGTAAGAGTTTTTCTTTCTTTTTTTTTTTTGAAAAAGGGACCCAGATTAATTTTTTTTACTAGAGGAGCTGTTGAAAAGATTTCCTTATTGGGATGCGTTACATGAAGTATTCAGTAGTAATCGAACCTCTGCATGGCCCATGTCAATAAGTAGTATCACACACACAGAAAAACAACAACAACAACAACAACAACAAACAGAAGAAGATGAAGAAGATCTTTTTAAATTAGATGATGCTACCTTGAAGAAAAGACGCCGATTGAGTGACAGCCATGTGGAAACCTCAAATAATACATCTCTTGCCAACAGTCCAACTCACTCTACACAATCATTACCTGCTATCAGTCATCCTACTAATAATAATAATCTTACAACTCCCCCTTTTACTTCTAATAATTATAAATCTACAAACTCACCACCTCTAGTGATCCGCCCTCTGCCACGTGTTTTACCACCCGCCAACCATTACTTTGATCCTCAACCACATCATTATAATAATGCACCATTAACGCCTCAACCTTCAAGAGATGTCCTTGCCGAATCACTCATCCAAGTGACACGTGAAAAAGAGGCAGGCAGAATGAAAAGATCGCAAGAAATGCTTCAATTCTTGAGAGAAAAAAGACTAGAAAGAGATCAACTGCTGCTAGAACGAGAAATTACAAAACGAGTGAAAGCAAAGGCCGATCTTGTCAAACACTTAATTGAAGCAGGATTCGATAAAGAAGCTATTGCAGAGCAATTGAATAAACTATAAAAAAAAATAAAAATGATTTTCTATAATTGGTCTCATCCTTTGCCACACCTTGGCGACGGAATGATCCTTTTTTGGTAGTTTGTGCCGAACAATTCATGTCCTTTTTTGTGGGAATGTTCATATCGGCGTTTAAATGTCCAGCATTTGAAATGATCGACAAAGCAGAAACTTTTTTTGGTTAAAGCGTTTTTTTTTGCACTATTCCCGAAATCAAAGTCGCATCCAGTGAATTTGAAAGTTACAAATATAAAAAAAAAGCCGTGTTTGTGTTATTTTCTTTGCGGCTGATGACAAGTCAGATGTCGTATCTATAGAATTACCGTCGTACAAATGGGTTTGGCAAGCCTATACCTCAGCTTTCTGAAACTTTTTGATTATTTTTAAAACTCTACCCATTTCACAATGTGAATGAGGACAATCTGTTTTTATACAAACATGGGTCATAATGTAGATAAATTGTGACTGCCTTGAACCTATAAACTATGTTGCTGCTAAAGAAGTGAACGCTCATTAGACCATTAGCTCTCATACAGAATATTTGGGCGGCATACCCTTGCCAGGGCAAATCGGAGTCTGTTATTACACATATTCTCAAGCTAAAGGAATATAGACATTTGCATAAGAGAAGCAAGATTCATGTGTGGATACACTGTACAAATATTTTTTCAAATAATGCTTGAAGAGGCTTTGAGCAGCAAAACAATTTGAAGTTCATATTTACTCAGTGCAGAAATAGGTGGTACAACGTGAAAAGGATCCTCAATGAGCATACAACGGCGTTCTTTTAGAATATGCTGGCGAGAAGCCATCGATTGCCCTGAAGCGGGCTACTTTAGATATTCAAGTGAATCAAGGGTTCGAAAAGTACGTCTCAATCGATTTGTGAAGAACACATACAGCATGTTGTTAGACAAAAACAACATGATTCTAAACACCTTTAAATACATTGCTTTTATCAAGCAATCTTTTATTCAGTGTAGATATATATGCGCCCATGCTAAGAAGCGCCGGCAACCTTTATTCTTAGTCTTTGCTTCATTTTTCTAATATTTTTCAATTCATCGTTCATTGATTGCGTGGGATGTGTGTCTTTATCAGACTTTTCAATCCTAACTCTACAATCCAACTAGAGATCCGTTCCATATTTCCTAGACGATTATAAATAGACGTGCAATTAAGCTAATTATCATTATTGCTCAAAGATGTTAAAAAGTGTAAACACTATTGTCTATTCTTTCGCGTTCAAAGCCGCCAACATTACCAAACCAATCTGACGTGTCTGATATGAATCATTATAATAACTTGAGTATAGTCTTATAGTAGAGCATGTATTCTACTTTACATTTCTCTATCGCATCTAACAAGAATGACTTGTAATAATAACAACAATAGTAACTATTGGTATAGTATTGATAAATAATCACATTGATCACATTTATCATACTAACAACACTAGTATTCCCTATAAAGCTCTCACACAGACTTAATTTGATAACATTCAGCTCTTCTTAATAAAGAATCTAATTCGCAAGTTGTCGACTTAATAGCTTTTTTACAGTAACGAAGCAGAATACAACAAACATTTTCTTTAAGCAACTTCCGCACAAGTTGTTCAGTTCCTCAATATGGTATATCTCCCCCTTGATCCTAACAATAAAGAAATGTACGAATATCAACAAATATCACAAAAACAAATCTTGACTACTGTGTGGAAATATTCGACTTACTTTGATGAAAAACTATCCTTCCATTCGTCAAGTGGTGCTCACACAAGAAATTAGATTTTCTGAAAGTGGCCCCAAAAAGGAGACAGACAAATGATGGTGAGAGATTGACTATAAGAACTTTATTTGTGTTGAAGAAGTAGTTTATTGGTAAGGGCCATTAAAAGTGCCTTGTTAATTGACGTGTATCAAAAACTTTTCAAAATTTGAAAGATGAGGGTTACACTATTGTTGGCTATGTCAGGAAATCTCCAACCGCAAAAGACGACGCTAATCGAATTATACTTTCAGAAACAATGTGCAACAGGCTGAAAGAAAGATCAGCAATGGGCCACATCTCCGTGTCTGTATGCAGTCAAGCAAATGATCCATTGAACGAAAGAGATAAAAGACAGCGAATCGTTAGCCAAGCTAAATGCAATTGGCGACACACAGGGTAAACACTTGACTGCATGTAGCTTTGTAATTGCTAACATTTCTCAGATACACTATTTCCAGAAAGAGATGTCGCGCTGACCTGTCGCTTTTTCGTATAAATTGTATTATAAAAATCACAAAAATGTGGCTTTGCTTTCTGAAAAGATCGTATGCTACAATTTATTGTAGACAAGCCGAAAGTCTGTCTTGTAGCTCTGGATAATGCTGGATTGACTACCAACATAAATGGTCTAAGTCAATTTTTAAAGTAATATAAGGTAACAAAATACGATTAATATACTTACTAAAATTCAATTTAAATAGACAAAATTAGCAAGTCAAAAAAATCATAATTGACAAACTTCCTCACAGTAAAGAAATAATTAGATATGTTTCGACACAACTACTTCATAATCAAGCAAAGTTAGAAGAGCTTGATTGTCGAAGGCCATCATATAAAAGAAGTGCCTAAATACACAAGTATTTAAATCTATACAATAAATAAATCATTGCCGTTGCACTCATACAACCATTACAGCTATACTGAGAGGGTATTCAGATAGTCCAACAGAACCAATTGAATGCCACAGTAAAACTCAGTAACTCAGTTGAACTTTAGTACACAATTATTGGTCAGTCAGTTTTAGAGAAAAAAATTTTTTTCTTGACAGTCCACTTTGAAAAAAGTATAAATACAGCGAAAAAGTAAGCAAGATGATTTTTTCTTTAGTGACCGTACTCTACAGGATCTGTATGCAGTACATCTCTATTCTACGTTTTCCAAACGAGATACAATTCCAAAGTTAGTCGATGATTGTTAGTAGCCCTTCTTTTGAGTGAAGTGTGTTACGAACTATCTCTCTGAGTGGTTCGCAGCAGTTGATGATCTCGCCTGTCTTTTATTCCAAGGACATGGCAGGGAAGGCGCTACAAGTCTGATAACTTTATCTTTTTATTCTTTATATTAATGAAAATGAAAAAACAAAAACAATCATATTAAAAATTTTGTTGACTGAGAAATTTGATTTTTCTTAATTAACTGTACGTCAATGACATTTGCTCTTTTTTTCCCTCAAATAATGGCCTTTTCAATAACTTTCAAAATGACCAATAATGCTCGCAGTAACGCCACCAGCCTGGAAATCAAGTCTTTTGGACCAAAACAGAAGAAAACAGATGGAAGAAGGAAGAGAAGTAGAGAAGATGTCCAGAAAAAACGATAAAAAAGAGCTAAACGAGCAACTTTCTGGAACACTAAGACCAAGATAGACGCTTGTATTGCTTACAGAGACTTTAGACCTCTTGGTGTTGGTCATGGTGAAGTCACCAAACAGTGGATGGCTATAAACGATAAGTTTCCCGTTTGCCAAACAATTGTTACCAAGCTCCATGGCTTGATGGAACAATACAAGGGAAACTTCACCGAGAGAGAGATTAGCAAGTCGTCAGGAAGAAACCGCTTCGACGCTGATATGGAGCGCGAAGTTTAGACATGGACTTGTTGCATCTTTCTTCAATGTCGTCATGATGTCCTTTGTGATATGTCTCGAATATATAAAGAAGTAATAAAGGAAATGTGTGTCGATGAGTCTCTATATAACCTCTTTATTGTATGTTGAGATGAGAGAGAGCTCATTATTACGAACAGTGTCGTTTATATGAACACAGAATCATTAAGGAACCGATCTAATTATGGCCGATAATAGTTGGGCATGTCACATTATATGTTAATAACGTGTATTGTTGTCAGTATCTTTATATTATTCATTCTTAGAGTATAGATTTATAGTAACCTCATACGACAAGATTAAATATTTATAGGGTAAATACGACATCCTTATCGAAAGGAGATATTATGTGTCTGCTAAGAGAATATGCGTCATTGCCATAGATAACGTATACCTTATCTGGAGAAACATTTCCCACACAAGCTACTGATGATTCCATTTGGAGCACCGATGGCCCGAAACTTTAAGCAATGGATGTGTTTCCATCTATTGTAAACAACGTTCTGAACTTCAGCATCTTCTGGACGACATGTTTATTGCATTGTTCTATCAATGAAGCCCACAACATGATCCAACGTGGCTTCTTTCTTAACGAGCGCCTCAGAAAATTTCTCGATGTTTTTTTTGATGTCAACCATATCGTCAAGTCTTCGAGGGAACGAAAGACGGACAAGGAGATCAACCAAAGCTAGCTCACCAGAGATCTTAAAGTCGCTGAACTTTAATGTGTTTTTTATGCCTGCAGCTTGACAGTTCGCTTAATCTGTTGATGATTAAAACGTGTCATTGTTGTATTTGGTTTTGTAATAGAATTAGACAAAGTAGATGAGGTATTCAAACTGAGTTGACCATACTCCATTAAGATGTAACGGATCTTATAGTAACATTGGGTTCAACTCTAGATATTAGATTCAAACACTGGGTAGTAGCATGAATACTACAGACCAGTTAGCTAACTCAAGACGCTCGCAACGAATAGCACGAGTACGTCTTCGTTTAAGTCTCTAATATCTTCAGTTATAAAATTTAATTGTATAATACAGAAAATTTAGGTATACAAATGATACATCGGAGATAGTCAATATAAAGTGATAATTTATTTAATAATCTATTCATTTTATTACTCTTCCATCATTGCCTTCAAAGTATCAGCAAGTATAAGTGTTGGAGGAGCGAGTTCGATGATTTCTTTGCTGGTTGTGCTGCCAGAGGTTGAGCATTCACCCCGCCATAAATATCCACAGCCAGCCAAAAACGACGACAAAAAGGTCTTTGGGTAAACGTCCGCCGTAAACAGATCATTTAAAAAGCCTATGGACTTGTACTTCACGTCTTGTGCTTTGACGCCAGTGTACTGTTCAACTGCTTCCACTATCTGCTTTCCGGTAATATCCTCCGGTCCGTTAAGAACATATTTGGCTTGATTGTGTGGAGTAGGGTCATCGAGAGCTAGAAGATGAGCTCCGACCTTGCCGACATCTTCTGGATCGATGAGTGCCACAGGAGTATCAGCAGCCAGCATGATGTTTAAGGTCTCTTGGTTTCCGGTCTTTTGGTATTGCTTAATCCAATCTACGGCAGAAGTGATACAGGTGTTGGTAAAAAGGTTTGGTTGGAGAGAAGTCCATTGTAAGTTCTTGAACTCTGGCTGACTTAACAGGTTTTCACTGGCCCAGTGCGAGCGACCGTAGAATACAGGGCTGGTAGGGCCTACATACTTCGCAACTGTCGAAACTTTCACTACGTACTTGACTCCGGCTTGTAGCAAGGCATTGTAGAATGCAGATTCATCCAAAAACTGATGCGGCAAGTTGTGTGGTGCAATGTAAACTCTAACCACTTCTTGTTCCTTGAGCCAATCAGCGTCGATTGTAGTCCAGTCTTTCTCTTGCATCTCCACAAATGGTAACTTGGCGAGTGTCTGAGAAGTAGGGCTATTCAAGGAGCGGGTTAAGCCGAGGATTCGATACTTGCTATTCTTGGATTCTAGCAACGTAGGAAGGTTACGCATGACGCTTTTGCCAGTGCTACCGGTTGCGCCAACGACGAGGATAGTAGGAGCCATATTGATAAATTGAGTGTTGTTGATTTTTACTGATGTGGGTTAAATCGCTTTATATATATATAATATTATTTTGATTATAAATTCAAAGTAGATTATTCAGCAGCAGAGTTGTGTAAAACCAGAGTTGTTTTTATTTCCGGGGATTGGCCCAATCACATGGCTTCCATTTGCACAGAAGCCTATAATTGGCAGGATAAATTCGGCATAATGTATGCCGAGTTACTATAATGAGCAGCCAAGTATCGACAAGAATCTTGTAAATCACGAAGAAAAGCCTTAATGCAAACTTCAGATATTCTAGTAATAAGCATTTCGTTTCAATTTGAGCTTCACGACGAAACCAAAATGGTTCAATGGAGTTAATCTCAGGCAAATAAGGAGGAAAGAGAAACGCGCCCGAAAGCTGCGACTTACATCAAGCTTTTCTATATTCTCTGATATATGAATTGGAGCATTCTCCATAATGGTATAGTGACCTTTGAATAGTATGTGCTTATTTGGAATATCCAGAATACTTGCGATAAAACTAAAACAGTGACATGTTGTATCACCTTTTGTCTGTGCCGCCTAGCCCCTGCCCATTTTTCTTTTCTTTGATAATCGTTATAGAATGAAGATCATGATTCCCATAATTGGTAAAGACAGAGTCTGTGCATAGTCGAGTTTCCGCGTCCATCATCAGAGCATTTTCCAATAGAAACAGCGTCTTGTTATAAAAATATGTTACACGTTTGCTTTTAGTGAATTTTCTTTGGTAAAAACAGATTGCTGCTAAATTGTATCTTAACTGGACATTTTGTCAACTACAGTCTAATAAAGTCATTTATCGAGGCTCTTGCCAATTTAAAGGGTATATTTTTTTGTTGCATTAATGTTTAATTATGCTACGCAGTGACAATAAAAAAGACAGCTTTGAGGAATTACCCTACGTGCTGCATGTCAAATATGAGCATTCACTGCAGGATTTTTTTAGTTGGCATGGCAACCACGAATAATTTTTTGAGACACTTGTGACTTGCCTTCATAAATGAAACTAGAAGAGAGAAAAAATAAAGTGAATTTAATACGTTCCTAACCTATTCTATTGTTATGGGCATTTCTGGACTATTGCCGCTATTAGGGCCTATAACAAAACCGATACATATTCAAGAATATACCGGTAAAGTAGTGGCCATTGACGGACACTGTTGGCTTCATAAAGGATCCTTTTCCTGCGCATTAGAATTAGCTTTAAATAAACCGACAACAAAGTAAGAGCTTGGAATGGATATCATATGCCACACTCATACTAAATATATACATATATACAGATATATTTCACATTTTATGAATCTTATCAATATGCTACGATTCTATAAAGTCATACCACTCATCGTCTTTGATGGGCAACCTTTACCCATGAAGCAAGAGACGAACAATAAGCGTGCACAGTAAGCAAACAGAATCAAAAAGGGCAGTTCATATGTACTCATTTTCTGCAGGAAACGCAAAGAAGCATATAAAACAGGTTTAAAATTGATAAGCGATAATAAAATGAAAGAAGCTTTGCCTTATTTTCAACAATCAACAAGTATCACACAAGACATGATTCAACAAGTGATTAAAGTAAACACGCTGCTACGAAAATACAATATATGTATACTTACCTTTGTGCTATAGAAATTGGATGAAGTTGGTGTACAGCATATTGTAGCTCCTTATGAAGCTGATGCTCAACTCGCATATCTAATGAAGAAGAACTACGTACAAGCCGTAGTCACAGAAGACTCAGATCTGCTTGCCTTTGGTTGCTCAACCGTCATATTTAAACTAAATAGATATGGAGACTGTGAGCGAATTTGTTTTAATGATATATCACAAGTGATCAATATTAAGCCTTTCACAACGACTACACTGCGGCATATCTGTATGCTCTCAGGCTGTGATTATATACCTTCTCTCAAAGGGATCGGCTTAAAAACTGCAGAAGCACTCCTTAGGACCCATACCACTATTGAAAAGGTAAATATTATTGTTTTCTTGACGTTAGTATTTTACACATACGGCGTTCATAAAAAGGGGAAATCTTCTCTCTCTGCTTTTCATTGCTTTTTATTCACACTATTCTATCTAACAGGTAATGAGGGCTCTTAGATACAAATCTTCTGTTGAACAATACCAGCAAGACTTTGAACGTGCAGAGTATGCTTTTCTGTATCAATACGTCTATGATATGAATATGCGAGACTTTGTACGTTTAAATGAGCTGCCTGAAAATGCCAATCAAGATCATCTTCTTCTACTTGGTACCCATCCTGAGCAAACCAAGCCTAAGGATGCAACGAACAGTGAGCTTGCGAACTTATTTTATGATAAGGAATCTAATAAGGAGAATATTCCTGTAAGCCAATCATATTACATAGACTGCACCAGTTGACATTTTGTTTATTATTATTTTTTCTTGTAGCCATGGCTTAAATATGATGATAAGCGTAAGGTAAATGGCAACTCTTCTCCATCTGGTTCTGGTCCTTCAAATGCTACTGCTCCTTCCACAGTAAAATCAGATAAGCCTGCTACAAAGCCCTCTCTATCAAACAAATTTAAAGCACTTACCAAAGATAAGCCCTTGAAGAAAGCTATAGCCGTAAAGAAAGATGTCATAAAAGACGTTGAATCAACTACGGATAGCAAGCCATCTCTCAAACGCGCCTTTTCTTTCACTAGTCAAAGTGACAGTCAAGAAAATCAAGATGATTATCCTTCTTCTCTTCCTTCCTTGTCAGGCTCTGTCTCAACCCTATCATCTCAAGAAGAAAATGTTAAACCTCTCATTCGATTGGACAAATGCAAATCCATTGATACCACCATCAGTCTCCATGTAAATAAGAAACGCGTCTTGGGTTCAAGCACAAATGTGCGCTCCTAAGACCTTTCCCCCTATTTTCTTGTTCATTTTCAATATTTATGCGCATTGTATTTAAACACAAAAGCCTCATCATAAAACATAACATTAGCACATCATAATTAAAACTTTTTCTGCTGTAGATTCACACAAACTGTTGTGACAGTAAAAGTGGCTTACATGCATTTTCAGATCTATCGTGGGCTTTGCTATCGCCAAGAGCCATTTGTTCTATATTTATGAGTCTCTGTACGATGTAGAAAGACTATTTGAGCATAATAATAGCGTTGAACTTGAGATCATGAGTTTTTTTTTCTTTTTTCTTTTTTTGCTACTTAATGCTTATCAATGCATGCATTTAGTCAATAAAAAATACCAAAGATTTGGCATTTACGTCACGTGCCTTGCCTTTTTCGGTTTTGTTCAATTGTTTGATTCATTTTTGTCTCTTTTTTTCTTTTTCTTTTTCTTTTTACTCAAAAGAAAGGGGACGAAAAGAGAAAAAAAAAGAAACAAAGAAAGAAAGACACTATTGTAATGACATTGGAGAAAAATAAAGATGACTTCCCCTTCTTCTTCTCCAGCGACCGGCATTGTTTCTGCAAATATTAAACTATTCAATAGTAAATCAGAAAGTGAACCACCTCCAATCACTAAAAAACCACAACTGCCTTCATTACCACCCAAACCTGCAAATATAAAAGTGTTGTTAGAAAATGATATTAGTACTAATAATAATATAAATAATAATCAGCTTATACCTCCACCACCTCCACCTCCACCACCTCCTCCGCCAAGGCCATCCGTAACTAAACTTCAAAAACACCAACAACAGAATACCAAAAAGCTGTCCACGCCTCATTTTATTCCAGTACAAAAGAGTGGATCATCCACATTAAAGAACATGTTTGGAAAAGTAGTCGAAAGCGTTAGCGGTAAAAAATACACTACATAATAGAATGTATGTATCTAATATAGTCTTGATAGAACTATGGCCTGTACAAAGCAATAATACCAGTAGTACGTCAGTATCTATGGCAAGTTCCAGTTCTTTTCATACAAAAATATCTTCTCCATACAACATGGTTCATGTGACGCATGTAGGATATAACCCTCAAACTGGAGAATTTACAGGAATGCCAAGAGAATGGCAAATTCTATTGCAACAGAGTGGTATCACGAAAAAGGAACAACAGCAGAATCCTCAGGTAAGTTGGCTATAAAATAAAAAGAAAAAAACTGACTTTGCAAACGTAGGCCGTACTGGATGCACTAGATTTCTTTAAAGAATCCAACAAGGACTCTGTTTGGGAAAAATTCGATAATGTTCATCCACGTCACTATAACATACCTCCGCCGTTACCGCAGCGCGTACGGCCCACTGGTGAACCAAAACCCATCGTGCCTTCTCGGCCACTCTCACAGCGTACACCCCCTCCTATACCAGCTCGACCGGAATTGAAAAAGCAACCACCACCTAAACCTCCAGCATCATCGAAACCGAAAAACCTCATCACACCACAAATACAACAACAAGAACATCAGGAACAACCAAATCAAGAGCAACAACAACATGGCTCTGTTTATATTGCCTCTATGCCAGCACCTTTAGACCCTGATCTGGATAACTTTGACCAATATAGAAAGCAGAGAAGAGAACAACGACAACAAAAGGAAGCAGTAAAGGATGCTCAAGTGATTGCTGATCTTAGAGCGGTTTGTACCGAGGCCGATCCTACGAAATTGTACAGGAATATGATAAAGATTGGACAAGGTGCTACAGGTGGTGTATATATAGCTCAATCAGTCGATACCAACATGTCTGTTGCCATCAAGCAGATGAACTTAGCACAACAACTAAGAAAGGAGGTCATTATTAATGAAATACTCGTTATGAGAGAGGCCCAACACAAGAACATTGTCAACTATATCGACTCGTTTTTGATCACTAATGAATTATGGGTCGTCATGGAGTATATGGAAGGAGGCTCGCTAACGGATATTGTGACAACGAGTATGATGACAGAGAGTCAGATAGCAACTGTATGTCGAGAGACATTGGAGGGTATACATCATCTGCATCAATTAGGTATCATTCATCGTGATATCAAATCTGATAATGTCCTCTTGGGTTTGAACGGCCAAGTAAAGCTCAGTAAGTGATGAGTAGCCTTTGAGTGTGTGTGGTAGAAAGAAAATAACAGTATGATTGCATATAGCTGACTTTGGTTTCTGTGCAAGACTTAATGATTCTGAAACGAGAACAACGATGGTAGGCACACCATATTGGATGGCGCCAGAAGTAGTGACCCGTAAAGAGTACGGACCAAAGATTGATATCTGGTCATTGGGCATAATGACGATCGAGATGATTGAAGGGGAACCTCCTTATTTACACGAGAATCCATTAAGAGCATTATATCTGATTGCCACGAACGGTACACCTTCGCTACAGCATCCAGATGAACTATCAGATGCGCTTAAAGACTTTTTGAAACAGTCCTTGACTGTCGACAGCAAGGGTAGACCTGATGCAAATGCCCTGCTGAGTCATCCATTTCTTCAGCGTGGGGATCATGTTCGAACCTTGATTCCACTGATAAAAGCAAGTAGAGATTTAAAGAAAAAGAGCTCCTGAGACAAACACACACAATGGCTCGCAACTGTACAAAAATACACATCTTTTATATTAATAAATTCACACTGGTGTAATGTTTACAATTTTGGGGGACGAAGTTGTCAAATGTATACATATATTTATTGTTTTTCACTTGGTTCTTCTGCATTAGGCGTTTCTTGTCTTTTTGCATTCAAAAAGGCAGCACCTTCCTCTGCTTCAATTTCATGTAACTTTTTCAAGTTCGTTTCGGGTATTGGCGTCGATGGTATGTCTTGATAATGATTCTCGATGGAAGTAGTCAATTTATCATTGATGCCTAATAGTAGTTCTACACAAAAAAGTAATGTTAGACTAAAGAAATCAAGAAAAAAAAAAAACGCGTACCTAATTGAGAAGGTTCTGATACATTTGGTATTCTTTGGCACACTGCCACTTGAAGCTCTTTGCATTTGGTTAACATATCCTCATCAACATCAGATTTTGTCATCTTTTCAAGTATCTCCAATGCTTCCTGTATTAAATTAGAATCATCATCTACTTTCCCCTTCGTAACGGCCTCTAGACGTTCTTGAAGGGTCAATCGAGCAGTTGCTTGTGCTGCTGAGACTAGATTATTTTTTAGTTCATTTTCTGTTGTCACTGTTGCTTTTTTGGTCTGCTGAGCGTTTCTGGTGCAAATAGCTAACATGTCGTGGTGTATCTGTATCATCTCTTCATCGTTTGTCTATATCTTTTTTTGTCAGTCACAAATTCAATACGGGTTTTATGCGTGTTTTACCGATATATTTATGTCAATAAAGGTAATATTGTGATTGAGACGGATGGAGACAGCGATGGCCATCATCCCTGCAATATCAATAAGTGGATTTTTGGATAGATCTAATCGCGACAGTGATTTGTTTTCGGCCAAGCTTTCTGCGATTGCAATAACAGCTTCTGTTGTCAATCCTGTATCAGAAAGGCATAGGTCCTTTAATGAACGGTTGACTAAAAGCGCCTGTTTGATAGAAGCAATCTAAAGGAAAGAGTTAGGTTTGATAAAATCATAAAGACAACAAAACTTACACCATCCAAGCTTTGTGTGCAAATAGAAGGGTTATTTCCCAAGTCTAGTTTCTCTAAATGTTGATTGTATTTCTTTTTGATGTTAATGCTTGGTATTTTTAATTATTGTTGTAAACTTACCAGAGCTTCACCGATAAGGCTACAGCCTTTTGCGTCTAATTTACATTGTCGTAGAGACAAGGTTCGTAGGTTTTGATTCCTTTTTAGTGCCTGTGCGATATATTGAATCCCTGTGCCAATCTCGTTGCCATCCAATTCCAAGTGTTCTAATGATCCACCCGTGTTGTCATAGTCTCTGAGCATCACGCCTATTGACAGTGCGCCTTGATGGTTCATTCTATTTTGATGTAATGTCAAGTGTTGTAGACGCGATCTTTTAACTCCTGAAGCAAGTATCTGTAATTGTGCAGTTGTTCGTATCGTGCATCCATTCAAAATGAATCGAGACATTGAGCTTGTGGTAATGGCAGCAAATAGATACTGAGTTGCCTTTTTGTCCAATGTATTCAAAGAGAGATCCAGTGTTGATAATTGTCGAGACTATAAATATATGGTATGTTTAAGCAATACATCACTAAAGCATATACTCATGTACCTCTTTGGCATAAACAGAGATGTATTTATAACCAATCGCTGTCAGTTTTGGGTTATTGGATAGATTAAGGTAGGTGATTTTATCATTTTCTAATAAGCTGTGCATTAATATCTTGACAGCCTATGTTTATAGCATATGCAAAGAGTCAACATTTACTATTTATAATAATCTATCGTATAGACTCTTACATCGTCTTCTAACCCAGAGTTGCAAAGAATTAATTCTCTGATACCAAAGTCAATAGACATGATATCTGCTAAAGGTGATATGGATTGTTTGGTGATATGTTGATTAGTCAAGTCAAGTCGTGACAAGGAAGTAGCTTGTGGTTGCATCTATTTGTGTGTTAGCTTTTCCCTTGTATTTCTGGTTTCTTTATGGATACAAACAATCTCTTACAATCAAGGTAGATACAAAAGAGTCAATAGTCGGTTCTTGCTTATTCTTACAAATAAGCTCATAAAGTGACAGTAACTGAAGGGATGTTTGAACATTGACTGGTTCAATTACCACCTTTTCTAGTGTATCTTGTTCCTTTATTAAAATATATTCTGTCACCAGATCTGTCTTTACTGGAAATCGTACTCGACGAAGTTCCTTGGGTGAAAGTTCATTGATTATGTCGTTACTATTCTCCTGGTCTTTATTTCTAAAGTTGAATAGACTTGTGTCATTGTTTAATTTGGAAAACCATGAACCATTTTGATTATTTGTTGGCTTGCTAGCCTTCAAGATACTTTTCGACATGAGTCCCCCTTTTTTTAACAAGAAAAAAAAAAAAGAAAGTAATCTGAGTTTAATTGGCGTCTTTATGAAATCAAGCGAGAACAAAAGGCTGATGATATTGTCTCTTTTGTGTAAATACTATAAACATGGAAGTACCTCCTGAATTAAAATACATCACACCTTATATTCAACGTAGTCAAGAATTACTATCAAGGGAACCTGTTGTGGCATACTATGGTAATGTAAATATAATGTAGAGTTATTCATTTAACATGTAGTTTAGCTCAGTATTATGCTGCAAAACTCGCCATTAGCAGAGGCCCTCGTACAAAAGAAACAAATGAGTACTTGTCTCACTTGCTTGACTCTCTAGAGACTGTAAATATTAATATCAAAGAAATACTCTATTAACCGTATTGTCTGTAGCAAAAGAAAAGCTTAGGTGACAATGAAGCTGTTACAAACGACCTGGTTGGTTATGCTCATATTGAAAACTTTGCTTTAAAGATATTTTTAAATGCAGATAACGAAGACAGAGCTGGAAAGGCAAGCAAGTAAGTTGTGGATAGAAATAGGGATAGATGCTCATTGATTCTCATGGTCAACAGAAAGACAGCAAAGACTTTCTTGGCTGCATCTGTCTTTTTAGAGCTTTTAAAGACATTTGGGGATATTGATTCTGAAGTAAGAAGAAAGCGTATCATGTATATACATAACCATCATATCCGTATAGGTTGAAGCAAAAATCAAATATGCAAAATGGAAGGCAACCGATATTATGAAAGCTCTACGTGAAGGACGTCAACCCACAGCTGGTCCACCAATAGATGAGTCAGAACAACAAGAGCAAGTTCCTTCTATCTCAGAATTTCCAAGCCCTCCATCAAATTTCACTGCACCTCTGCCATCCGCAAACAGTCAGCTACCTAATGTGCCCGCTACACCTGCTGCACCTGTTGTACCTGCCGTCACCGCTCCACCCCCTGTGCCAGCTGCTGCACCCGCGCCTGCCCCTATTCCCTCTTCCTTACCCGTACAATCACCTGTACCTACTATGACAGTACCTCAGGTTTCAAATATGGATATTCCATCCGCTCAAAAGCATGCCAAGTGGGCTATCAGTGCTCTAAACTATGACGACATAAACACAGCACGTCTAGAGTTATTGGCAGCATTGAATGCGATTGGATTCAATAAGGAAAATGATTTTGGTTATCAATAAACTCTCTGTTTTTATTATTATGTAGCTTTCGACAACACTGTTTTGCATAGACTAGATACATTCTCTGACCAGGCAGCCAATGCTTCATATTTATGTGCATCCGTAGTTCTCCTTTCGAGCTCAAGCCGACGATTCACTTGATCAATTTTCCCTGATATTCTGTCGTCTAGAATAAGCCCTACGAGTAATTCTTCAACTTCATCTTCTGGTATATTCAATTGCTTTTCAGAAAAAAAAAAACATGGGTGAGCATTCCATATGAATGTTTAATATTGTGAGTTACCTTTGATATGAAGTTTATATCAATGCGTGTATAAGGCTTGATCAATTTAATGACTACTTGTGTTCGAATATTTCTCAGGACGTCATCAATATAGGCACGAATAAAAGGATCACCCATGATTGCATTATGGTTTGCTAAAAGAAGGATGGTTCATAATGTATCTTTTTATAATACTTTTTTTTACCTTTTAATATTTGTTCAAATTCAACAATATCTTTTCTTTGAAAAGCACCGACCAGGTTTGTCATTGCTTCTATCTCTTTATCATTTTTATACCTAGTCTATCATGTTAGATTATATGAATATACTTTTAGAAATCCATACGGTTTGGTTTCTTGAGAATCAAATGGATTGATCTGAGATTCTGTCAACATGTTGGCTAATACAAGGTATTTCAACACTTGTATACGCTGTGGACTACCAGCTTCATCATAATTTTTAAATGATTCAAAAAAGTCCATCTGAGCAGCATCCCATTGTTCTACAGGTAATCTTAGATATACACACACATTACAAATTATATAAGCTTACTTTCACTCATATGCATTTTACCACCACACTCTCTAATGACACCCATGATACGAGGATGTGGTATAGCAGATTTAACAGATAAACATTGCTGATACAGTTCTTTTAGCTTTTTGTTATTCTTGGTTTCTGTACACATTTGGATTTCCAGCGCGAGTATTTCTAATAGATGCGTTCCTTTTCTTTGATCATCTGTTCCATCATCCTTTTGACATGCAACATGCAACTGATTCAATATTTTGCTCAATCTGCCATATTCCTTTCTATCCAACCATAGTTTTGCTAGTTTTAGGTTGATTTTGACCCATAATCTTTCATTTTTTGTTTCGATCATTGAATCTAGGGTCGTCTCATATAATCTCTCCATAAATGATGTATTTTCTGTAGAGGATACATAATCTAATATGTTGTTGATGCTCTTTTCGCTGTAATTTCTTGACACGGCTGATTTGACATAAGTTAACAACTGACAATAATATTTTAATGTCTGTATAGAGAGGAGTTAATGTGTTATATAGCGTGTATATATAATGACACGTACATCATCCAACTTGTCAAGTTGAAATGATATCTTGATCATTTGCTTTAAAGCCTTAAAGCCCCTAAATGTAACTATGAATGAATTTTTTATGCGCATTATTTTACTATTTTATGCTTTTACCAGTCGCCTTTTTCTTCTTCTGTATCTACTACGCTTTGAAATTCTGCAAGAGCTTCTTGAGGATCATCTTCCTTTTTAGCTAGATAATGATATAAGTCTTATATATGTCTTGTTTTATATAGTATATTACCTTTTGCATTATAATATTTGTTTTCTAAATCGACATCGGGTTCATCTTGGTCTTCATCGTCTTCATATTCAAAATCATAATCCTAACAAAAGGTCATTTAACACATCAAACGCGTACATATTCATATTTTACTTCTTCGTCTTCAAGCATAAAGTCATCGTCGTCACTCATTTTTATAATGAAAGAAAAGAGAAAGAGAGAGAAAAAGTTAAACTCACGTCACTTTTTTTTTT